>NW_028186601.1:5300158-5486559 GCF_003343005.1 Rhea americana
AAAAAAAAAAAAAAAAAAAAAAAAAAAAAAAAAAAAAAAAAAAAAGCAAAGAAAAAGCAACAAAACTCCTCCAGTCTTTTTGCAAGAGAGGTCAAAGCTTCACTGCAATTACACCACACAGCAGTATTTTTAAGAAGCAGGAAAATTCCTCTTTTTAAAGGCAGCAGTGCAAATTTGAAGTAAGACAATGTAAATTATAGAATGATTTCAGTGAGTTATTTTATGACTTTGTGCTCTTTAGAGCTATTGAAGGGAGTTAACTGTGGCTACACAGTGGAAATAGAAGAAAATATGTTGCCAGRGTGAGAGTGCCTGCTATCGTGATACATAAGTAATGATTTAGGGTTAATGAGACTGTTCATGTTGCCTTAGTGATGACTTGGCCTTTGTGATGGAGTTTACAAAAATGTGGACTTAGGGCAGCTGGGGTAGAATAAGCTGAGCTGCAAATTTAAAGGTAGTTTACTCAACAGTAGCTCATCCTTATCTTCTACTGAGTGCCYCTGGTTGTTTCATATGAATTCCCCTCAGTTTATTTCATAAAAATCTCCTGTTTTTGGAAGGCCACCAGAACTAACTCACATGGGATTTTTGAATGGGAGTTAGACACAAAACCTAGAATCCTCTTATTTATCGTGTCTTAAGGAACTCACTCAAGCCAGCATCCAGCACGTGCCCCAGCTTCTGCCCATTTGAACAGCCATTGCCTACAACACAGGTCTGCTTGCTCCTTCAAACGGATGGATATACACTGCAAATAAAAAAGTTATTTTCTCATTGCTTATATTCCTTCATGATAAGGTTTTATTACCTAGTCTTCAGTGAAGCTGGACAGCAAGGAATCAACAGAAATTCCCTCCCCTCCTTTGCATTCAGGATAGCTCAACATTTCKCCATCAGCACACCAGCTGGGCAGCGCTAGCGGGTCGAGAGGCTGCACTGCRGGACCAGGTCCCTGGCGCAGAGGGCAGGGCTGCGGCCGGTGGCCGGCTGGAGGCCAGCCTCGCTGAGCTCCTGCTGCTRGTGCTCCAAACCCAGCTGCTGGCTGCCTGCTGTTGTGTTCACGTGCAGCAGTGATCTCTTACTGCCCCTCCCCTGTGGAAAGCAAAAATAACTGTCCAGGTGTCAGCTGTGGAGACTCTGTGTGGCTGGACTTTCTTTTATTGACAGAGGCACTGTACTCAACCCGTGGAGAAGCCACTCGGTGTGTCTGAGGTGGTGGCCAGTGTCACAGCTGGAAGAGCCTGCTTGATCCATCCCTACAGCCTAGATGGCCAAAACATTGCAGTGCCTTAAGCTGTTCAGAAAAAACCTTGTGGTGGTGTTACTGCAGCCACTGGCACTTTTTCCAGTACACTGCCTTATCCTTGACCCCCGGCTTCGTATCAGGTTCTGAGAAGTCCTTGATTAGGAGGTCAGGGGCTCGTACCAGCAGTCGGCACAGAGATCCTCGTCGGTCTCTGGTGTCCAGGACAGGGGTTTTGTGGGTGTGGGAGAGCATTGCTCCCCCTGATCCTCTGCCGCTGGATCTGAGGGAAGACCCCAGCTCCCAGGGGAACAGGAGTGGCCTCCGTGCCTGCAGATCGTTTTAACGCAACTCRCTTGGATTATAAAGCAGCCGGCACTTTGGCTATTGTTAAGTAAGGAACRCTTTTCAAAAAGAGTTGTGTTGTTGTTTTAAGCTTTTAATTGACTGCCCTTTATATGATTATATATGAATGAAGGAAGAAAAAGTTTAAAAGTCCTCCAGGTTCACTCTCCATAGAGTGGAAATATGTCTCGACTGTTTACAAGYGTTCCTTGTTTTGCATTTGGAGTCCGGATCTTTGACTTCCTTTTGGACTATTCTCCACTGGAAATGAGTATTTGCTGCCAAAATAGTCCACCTTTTCCTGAAAGATTTGGTATTAATAGTTTTGACAGAACATCTTGTTCCTGTGTAAAACACTGATTCAGTCTAGCAGTTGGTCCTGAACAGGGATACAAAATGCAGTTGCATAACTATTTTATTTTGAGAGGAAATTATCTGCAGCTTAATAAAGAAATTCTGAACTTACTTACACTGTTTGTAACACAGTGTTTATCTCCAGAAGTTAGGAGGAAAGCGTCAATGTTAATTATGTAGCAGATTGYTGCGCTTGCTTCTGTTTAAAGTAACAAATGATTTTTATTAAAATGCAGTATGTGTCCTATAGCGTTTCAGAAATGCAGTTACAGTGTTTTAAATCTCCAGGGAGGGCTTTTCTCATCTCGCACTTGGAGACCCGCGTTTGTCCCAGCACGCAGCGTGCTCCCGCTGTTCTCGCCCCGCGCAGCTTGCCGGGCCTGGAGCCTTAACTTCGTCAGGGGCTCCGAGCTGAATGCGAGCGCCGCGTTTTCCAACTGCAGAAGACCTCTGCAGATGTCCTCGCGGAAATACTCGTCAAGCTTAGATGCTCTTGACCTAGCACACATAATAGGACCGATCCCAAGCTTGGCTAAAAGCGCCTTTGGAAGGGGCTAGTGACATCTTCTAATTTATTTTACTTAGTTCCCATTGTTTAATCTTGGTTGCTATTTTTTATTAGCAATCACCGTGTGACAGGGAATGAATGATCTTTGATAACAGTTATTTGATTCTTATGGTAGACAAAAAGAGTGATTTATAGTCTTGCAAGACTTTTCCCAAGCTAACTCAGTAATTATCGCTGTAGACTATAGCGAACAAACTGAAATGGCATTGTGTATTTTGTGCCACCAAGGAACTTCTGTTTCAAGGCAGCTTTACATCGCACTGTATCTGTGCTGCCACTCTAACTGTACACAATTACTCCTATATATTATCTGTTTTTTTTCTAGCAATTAAACAATACCATCTTTTTTTTTTGCCAAGGCAAAGTTTTATCTGCCATACACAAAATGTTAGAAAAGTAACCTCTTTGCTTTTCTCTATTTTACAGCACAAAACAGTATTAGACACTTTGAGGGAAACTGGTAAAAAATCTTGAACATCTTTTTYTTCCCTTTACAGTTTAACTTCACCTAAATAAATGAAGTGGTCCAGACTACATCAGTTCAGGCAAGCTTTAAAGTGCTATCGTTAYGTGTTAAACTGCTACTGTTGATCAGGATTTTTACACTCTGTGGTATTTCATAATTTTTGTTCTCTCTTTCTTTCTAAAGACTTACTGCCTCAACGCTATTGCCATTTTGGGACTGGACTTCTGTAGTACAAGTGAAAATGAGTTCCTGATTAAGTCAAATAAGCCTTGTTTATAAAGAAAATAGTCCGAYAATTAATTAATTAAAAAAAAGTATTAAGTGTCATTCAAGAGAGAATGCAAACCAGAAAAGAGATGAGGATAGGGAAAATGCGTGGTCAGTTCTGCTGGTAGCTCTCAAATTGTTTTGTTAAATTTGACCATATTTGACCAAATTTGACTTTGTTTCTAAAAAGGAAGACAAATCAAGTCAAATATACACCAGGCAGAGAGGGAGACAGAGCAAAACCAGGAACATGCAGTTTCTGTCTCTGAAGTTCAGTTATTACAGCTGCAAGATTATTATGAAAACTACAGTGTTTCTGCACAAATGCTGATGGTCCCACARCTGAGCACCCTGGTGCTTACCCTGCATCTTCTCTTTTTGAAGATTTGCCAGCTGATCTACAGAGAAGAATGATCTCGTGAATGACAAATTTGTCTTGTCAAAATAGGTCAATAAAGCCAATTTCTCCTATGGCATACTGTAAATAATTAAAGGGAATTAAAGGGGAAATATGTTGCCTGGAGTTTATAATGGGGGGAAAAAAAGCACTTGCTTTCAGTGTTTTAAAAGCAAGTGACAGTGTCTAGTCATTGCAAAGGGTGTGCTTGAGAGCTGCAGATGAAAAGAGCTGCAAGCCTGAATTTTCACCTTCTCTTACTCATRCCTGAACTATCATCTATTTTTTGTAGTCAGCAGCACCTAGCAGAAAAGAGCAGCTTTTGGGGTTTCGTAGCTCTATATAAACAAGAGCTCTGTTTGTAGCCATCCGTACGTGTCTCATCTCTTGTCTGTCTCTGCACAGCTTTTGAGCAGCACAGTACTGTGCAGCCAAAYGGTTTGTACAACACTGCAGAGGATCCTTCTTCTAGGGGTAAGAGCACTTCTTACTGCAGATTTCACTAGAAACCAGGCTGATCACACAGAGAAAATGGCCAGATAAAGTAGGTCTACTATATGAAAGCATCCTCATTTGTGAAATTAGATGGAAAGTCTCTCTAATTACGACTGCCTTTATTATAATTATCTGAAAAATAAATAGAGGATATTTCTGTTTTCAGTATGGAGGGAGATATGATAGATACATGGTCTTCTCAGGTGGATAGGAGAGAGAGTCTGGCCAGAGGTCCCAGCCCATAGAAAAGTGTGAGAGGCTGAGGCTATTGGCCCTGTTTGGTGATAGCGATAAAACTTAAGCTTAATCCTGAACTCTGCAGAGGAAATGACTGTAAATCTCAGGAACAAAGCAAACTAACTAACAATCTTTTCAGATCAATGTCTCCTGTGAAAAGTTTAAAGTTTTCAGTTTTTTTTTCTAAAGCTGGGATGGAGAGAAAACAAGCAAATGTTGAAATTTCTCCAGTGGTTGAAATGCAAGTGTTTTTGTGCCTGATGCATAAGAGATCCCTGTTTCTGGACACTAAACTGTGTGAAGACTTAAAGGATACAAAGATCCTGTTTTAGCTACTCATATTCATACTCAAGAATCCACAGCACTCGGTACAGTAATATCTCATTTGTCTGGTTACTTTAAAAATAAGGCTGAGTGCACAGGCTGGGAGGTGTATCCTCCACACTCCTCGTGGGGTCAATGTCTTTTGGGAGACATCATTTTCTCTCTGAAAAAGATAAAATAAGAGCCAATACGTTGCTGACTCCTAATGGAGGTGCTCGCTGGGAGCAGGGACATAATGATGCCTTTTTCACTAAATCTCCTTAGCAGAAGCAAACCTTCTGGCAGGAGATGTGATTAGGGTGGGCAGAGCAGGTCCCCCCTTTTTGCTATTTCATTTATAGAGGAAAAAGCTGGCAGGGAGGTGGCTGGTGCGTTGTGCTCACATCCTGCTCCTGGCCTTGCTGGTGGCCCTTCCCTGGTGAGTTACTGCTTGCTGCAGTCTCTCTGCATTCAGCAATTTTCCTTTCCATCAGCGATTACTATCGTGAATTGTAAGCTATAAACAGATTTTAAGGAAAATCAGCTCCACCATGGAGAGAATGACAGAGGCTAGCATGTGTTAAAATAGACACTGGGAAATGGAGGCCAGGCTTGCAGAAGGAGAGATTACATCTTCATCATTAAATGGTCTGAAACTCACTGTTTACTTGCAAGCATGGTCTGTTTTGCTCTGGAGTCATGGACACAGACAATCTTTTTGAGGCAAGATGTGTGGAGCATGAAGGAGAGACGTTCTACCAATTTCTTAATATGCTTTGGTTTTCCTGTGTATTAAAGCAGAGGTGATAACTTAGCTAGGACAAGAAGGCATATACAGAGGTGAGAGCAACACTGTCCATAAGCAGCTTGGAGCAGGTGGTGAACATTGATTATGTGGAAAAGGACAACGATGACACAAGAGTGTATGTATATAAGCTGCTGTAAATAAAGTAAAAAAAGTAGACTAGAGTTTAGGGGGAAGTTAGTAAATATCAGAGCAAACAACCCAAATAGTTTTAAGATTCAAAAGGAGCTTTTTTGCAGGTATCCTGTGATGGCCTTACCTGCAATGCAAGGAAGTAGACTTGTTGACTGGGTCTCTTTTAGTCATATGGTTTATGTTTCTAAATTTCAGGTAATTCGTATAGCTGCCCACTAGTTATGCACATATATTTGCATATATTACTATACAGTATGTCACTGTCTCTCTTGCCCTCCCCCAATAAACAAGTGTATATGTACATATACATGCACCTGAGAAGAGAGAAGGAGAAATAGAAGATAACACAACAGAAAATGCTTATTACTAACATAATAAATTTAATGTTGTATCTATTCCTTGAGACTGATTGTTTTAACAGTGATAAATTCTTATTTGTTGTAATACTCTGTAGCTAAGAACAAYGGAAGGCAACCACATCCTGCATGAGTTTTAAATAGCACACACTAGCAAGCACTGCTGAGTATTGTGGTTTTACATATGTTAGCCCTCATAAGTTGGATTTGTGCTGTACTTTATCATTTGGCTAATGGTTCACTCTCATTTGCTCATCCAATCTTTTTCATTTGTTTTTATTTTATTAGCACATTTATTCCTACCAGGAGTGCATATTGTTTCTGAAGTTTGAGTACAAAGAGTCACAGAATGGTTGCGGTTGGAAGGGACCTCTGGAGATCACCTAGTCCAACCTCCCTGCTCAGCAGGGTCACCTACAGCATGGTAGACAGGGTTGCATCCAGGCGGGCTTTGAAGATCTCCAGAGAAGGAGACTCCACAACCTCTCTGGGCAGCCTGGTCCAGTGCTCCGTCACTCTCACAGGGAAGAAATTCCTCCTCACASTCAGGCAGAACTTCCTGCGSTTCAATTTCTGCCCATKGCCTCTTGTCCTGTCACAYGRGACAACTGAAAAGAGTTTGTCYCCGTCCCCTTGACACCCTCCCTTCAGGTACTTRYASACATTGATCAGATCCCCCCYCAGSCTTCTCTTCCCCAGGCTGAAGAGGCCCAGCTCTCRCAGCCGTTCCTCATAGGGCAGGTGCTCCAGCCCTCTGATCATCTTTGCAGCCATACACTGGACTCCCTCCAGTAGCTCCATGTCTCTCTTGGACTGSGGAGCCCAGRACTGGACACAGTACTCAAGATGAGGMCTCCCCAGGGCTGARYAGAGGGGCAGGATCACCTCCCTCCACCTGCTGGCAACASTCTTCCYMATGCACCCCAGGAGACCATTGGCCTTCTTGGCCACAAGGGCACATTGCTGGCTCATGSTCAACTTGTCATCCACCAGCACTCCCAGGTCCTTCTCTGCAGAGCTGCTCTSCAGAARGTCAGTCCCCAACCTGTCCTGGTGCCYAGGGTTATTCCTCCCTAGGTGCAGGACYCTGCACTTGCCCTTGTTGAACCTCAGGAGGTTCCTCTCTGCCCAGCTCTCCAGCCTGKCCAGGTCTCTCTGAATGGCAGCACRGCCCTCWGGTGTRTCAGCCMCTCCTCCCAGCTTGGTATCATCAGCAAACTTGCTGAGGAGGCACTCTGTCCCCTCATCCAGGTCACTRATGAAGTCAAACAGGATGGGACGCAGGACTGAGCCCTGGGGGACACCACTARSCACAGGCCTCCAACTACACTCGGTGCCACTGATGACGACCCTCTGAGCTCTGCCTTTCAGGCAGTTCTCAATCCACCTCACAGTCCACTCGTCTAATCCACACTTCCTGAGCTTATCTAGGAGGATGTTATGGGAGACAGTGAAGAAGAGTTRGTGGGGGAAGAAACCTCCCCTGACTCCAGTCTGAGCTTTTTTTTTACAGAATTTTATGAACAAGCCTTGTCTTTCTGCAGCAGATGCTGGAAAATCAACAACCATTAGCGAACTCTTTTTTTAGTTTATCTCCTTTGAAGTGGACTGGTGAAAAATGCAGTATGTTCTGTGTTTGTCATATGTTATTTAAGATATGTTTAAAAAATATGCTTCTCAAATATGTGCTGAGTCCTCTCCCCCTTACGACTGTCTTATCAAGGRCCTTCGCCCACGTGTGTGCTGCTGAAAGCCTTGTGGGGCTTGTATAGTGTGTACACTGCAGAAACACAGCACCGCAGCTCAGGAGGTGCCCTGGTCGACTCTGAGCAATAACTGCTGTAAGAAAGCAATTATGTTCCTGTCTTCTGCTACAGAAAGCATGGAGGTGGAGTGAAGCCTGGAGTTTTGCCCCATTGACTGTAGAAAGTAATCCAAAGTCAGCAAAATATTTAACTACATCTTTCATTCATGTGAAAAGGTCTATTAACTAAGGAACTATGTGCAAAAAGCCATGGACAGGACTTAGGGATTAAAAATGAAAGCATCAGAGTCTGGAAATRGTGAAGCTAAGATGCTACATTCCTACATACATTGAAGGTTCCTTAGGTTGTAGAGAGGATGTGAAAGAAATAACATAGCAGTGAATCCTTCACTTTTTCTAATAGCTATTAAGTTAGTTTTTCATTGTTTTAACTGTTATGGATCCAAAATGTATTATTTACTCTGCTTATTTGCTAATACTAAGTTAGAATTGAGTTTATTTCCCTGCAGGTAAGTATTGAGTACATATACTCTTTTCCTAAATAAAGGAAAAAAAAAAAGACTTCTGAATGGTTGTGTTGTTCATTTAATGTTTGAATTTTCTTTGCTTTTATTACAATACTGTTAATATTTTTTGATATTTTTATTCTGTGAATGATGTGTGACTCCTATCCATCTACTTACTGTTTCATCAGCTCTTTCCTGGAGGAGGTTTCTCTGAGTGTATTTATGTTTCAATTAGCAAAGTTTTCTTTGTAGCTCTACAGATTAATTTATTTTGCCTAAGCATAAAGCAAATTGAATATGGCAAGACAAGTGTAGGAGTGAAATAGCAAAGATCCTTTAAAAYAGTTTGCACAGCTGCTGGAGTCCTTGCAAAAGCCTTTTGCTCAAGCATTTCTAAGGGCAGTTTGCCGGCTTTGCAAATTTGTAATCTGTCACCATATAATAAACACTGTGGTGGTGCCTCCTGCCTTAGAGCTCTGCATTGCCTTTGTGAATTCTTCTCTGGGTATTTCTTTTCCATTTCACAGCTGGGGACACTGATTGCATAGTGGTCAAGGCTGGTTTTTAAAAGATATTTTGATGCCTTGWCATATGGACATGAAAATACCAGTAAGTTCCTACTCATCTAATGCAGGCAGGGATTAGATGCAARGTGCCTTTGGATGCCCCATGGAGCRCCTACCTGCATCTTTAGTTGTGAATGTACAGTGTTAAATGCTCAGCCCAAAATGATGCACCTGACGGTCTCARAATGGGTCTGTTACACAACTGTACAGAGAAGGCTTATTCTTGTTAGTCTGATACTATACATTTTGACTGCTTAGCCCATCTAAGTGACCCTTCATTTGTTGACCAATCAACATCTTCAGTTTTTGCAGGAGAGAGGGGAGAAGCTTTGAAATTCTTTKCAAGAATTTCTGGTTTGAGAAGAGTTGTTATCTTTTAAATCAATTTTTATCCATTTCYATTGCAAAGATAGCCTTACAAATGCAGGCTATTGCAAATGCAGGTCACTCGGGATAGCTGCGTGGCTCTATGCTGTTGTTTAGGATTGAAGGTGTTATGCACAGCCTCCCTCTGCGCTGCCCTACWCCCCTTTGGGGTGGTGGATGCTGCAGCCAGAGGTGCCGGTGCAGGGTAATCTCAGCTGCTRGGGGCACTGAAGGCAGCTCTGGTGGGTGAGTAGGTACGTTTGGAGAGCTAACAGGAGGGGTTGTGATTGCTGCAGGTGAGACAACAGACAGAAGAACCTTGGTTTGACTGGAGATACTTGAGCCAGCCTTGACCTTATGTTGGCACTAGCTTCTGCCGTCTGCTTTTAAGCTAAGTTTAGTTACAGTGGCTGAGTGCAGGCAGTAAGTGGTTGTCTTCCTGCATGTTTTGGCCCAATTTTAAGGTTATCACCAAGCTGTATGGCTCAACAGTGGAGATGTGAAGGTGTTTGAGTCTCGGTGAGGACCAGACCAACACGGAGTGCAGTGGCTGGTGAGCCTGCTGGAAGCAYTGCTCTGTCCAGGAAAGCCCAGCCAGCATGGCTATGGAGTGATGGGATGGTGCTTCTCAGAGAAAGAGTTGAGTGGAGAGTAGAAAGCAGTATGCTGGAAAGAGATGTTTCCTTGCACTTTATGATCATTTAGGCCATCCTCCAAGTCTTTTGCTCTGCCACCAATGCCAAATTCAGTTTCTGCCAGCTGCCAACACTTCTTATCCTTGTGCTTCTTCTTAAACAAATGGACAAAATGTCCATTCACAGTCTTAGTGCCCCCAGCCACTGTCTGCCCAACTTCCAGGTCCTGTCCTAGGTGTCATTTTTATACCCTATCAATAAGTAATAAAACCATCAATAAGTAATAAAACCACCTTTAGGTTACTCCAGGGCCTTTGCTTGCCTCACTGGGCTTTTATAAATCACTCCTTTAAACTGCTATGGGTAGCAACATCATGTCAGTCTCACACAGATTTTGTGCAGTCAGTGCTACGCTGTGCAATGGTGCAGAGCTGCGGCGTGCTGGGGTTGTGCTGCCGCTGCCGTGCTGCGCTGGGCACCCCGCTGAGGCAAGCTTTGACAACGATGGTGCGGCTATTGCCGGGGGAGTGGAGCTTTGGGGGAGAAGTCCTACGGGAGGCCTTTGTGAAAACGGAGTTGGGCGCTTCCCCACTGTCTTTGGGATATGCTTCAGTAGAGCATACCATCTTTTAAATGTAGATCCCTGCAAATATACAGCTTGCTGCTCTCCCATAGCTGCAGGAGTAATGATAATACATGAGAGGTCAATGTATTCTCTCCCCAGTCTAGGCCGTGCTCTCTACTGAGGATGGCATTCGAGAAACCCCTGTGGCTGCATGTGCACACAGGCATTACAGTTAGCTCTGAGTTCAGGAACTTTGGTGTCAAAATSAGAGATGTTTACTGCACAATGAAGGAGAGCTCCTCCAGCTGTAATCTTTTGCAACTGGCCAGTTTATTTTTTTTCACTTGCAGTGAGTGTCTTCATATCTACAACATCTGAAATGTATCATCTCCAAATAATTTGGGCCCTGCAAGGTAGGGTGGACACTGAAGTCTGTGCTGGCACTGTGGGAAAAYGAAAATTCTGACTTTAAAGCTATTCCTTTCAGGTGCATCAAAACAATCACGGTAACACCTATCTGTAGCGTTCCAGTATAATCATTAGCATTTATCATCATCTTTATCTCTGTCCAGTTTTATTGTAAACAGTGGTGCTCCTTTTCTAGGGCATTTTGTACTACTCATTGTCTCTGCTTCAAAGCTATTTTGAGTGAACAACCCTATTTTAACAAAGCAGATGGAAACCTTTTTATAGCTATTGAGACATTGGCAGTATATATACACTTCATCTAGCTCTGTTCTGCAATCTTGTTTTCTGCTGTAACAGGAAATGTCCAGAGTCATTGAAGGGTTGGAATTTAACCCATCTCACATCAGAGAATGTGGATTATCAAGGTCATAATACGGCTGAATTAGTTTTACAGCTACTCCAGAAGTACCATTGAGAAACTTGCATTGCTTTCTCTTGCTTTGCATTAGAAGTTGTTATTTGGAACCTGAAAGTAAAGGCAAAAMCATCAATCCTCCCTCTAGGAAATGTTTGAGAATTACACTGGAAAACACAGGTACTCAGGAATCTTGTATACATCCAATTTGTGTTAGTCTTTCTGTTTTGGCCTGACCACTGCATGTTCCCATCCATGGAAAGATGCTCACTTCATGCTGGAAAGTCAGGAACAGCGTTCRGATGGGGGTTCTCTTGAGATGCAGGTCTCAGCACTGACTGTACAGTAGGTGATGATGTCGCTTTTATATTTCTCTCTCCCCATGAGAAGCTGCAGGTCTTTGATCTTCTCTTCTATTCCTGCAGAACATTACTCTGTGACTTAACAAAAGGAGACTTTTACTGGGTGGATGCATTACCAAAAAAATCTGGACAGGTTATCTTAGTTAACCTCTGTGCCAGTTTATTCCCAGGTAGCTGAYCTTGTTACTAGCCAAAAAAAAGAAACAAGGGAAACATATTCCTCATTCCTCTATATAAAGACATTCACTTTTGCAGTCCAATGTGCCTATGAAAGGTTGTCTTCACCATTTTGGTGTGGCCTGGACTTCTACAGARACACCAACCTTCAGATTTTCTGGACAAATGATGCCTTGGAAGCCTGCTGGTCTACCAACAGAAGCCTCATTTTTGTGCAGCATCTGTGTAGGTTTGGACACCCCATGTCTGTAGAAACAGCACTTGCGCTTTCACCTCGTGCAAACCTTTGCTTGTATTTTGAAGGCTGCATCAACCTCATGAAGTTGGATCTGCCATCTCTGAGCTAATACTGTGTTCTGGTACTTTATGGGGCTTCAAAGGCACTTTGGAATCCCATGGGTTAAGCGCCTAGAAGGAAGAGRGGTCCAGGAGAGCTGGCTAATATTCAAGCATCACTTCCTCCAAGCTCAAGAGCGGTGCATCCCAAGCAGAAAGAAGTCCAGCAAAGGGGGCAGGAGACCTGCATGGATGAGCAAGGAGCTCTTGGCCAAATTCAGACAGAAGAAGAAAGTACACAGAATGTGGAAGAGGGGACAGGCTACTTGGGAGAATTATAGGAATGCAGCCAGAGTATGTAGGCCCATTTGGAATTGAGTCTGGCAAGGAATGTTAAGGACACCAAAAGGGGATTTTTCAAATACATCAGCAGCAAGAGGARGACTCGGGAAAATGTGGGCCCGCTACTGAATGGGGCGGGGGCCCTGGTGACAAGGGATACAGAGAAGGCAGAATTACTGAATGCCTTCTTTGCGTCAGTCTTCACTGCTAAGGGCAGCCCTCACGAATCCCAGAGGCTGGGGACAAGGGAGAAAGTTTGGAGAAAGGAAGACTTTCCTTTGGTTGAGGAGGAWAGGATTAGAGACCTTCCGGGCAGGCCAGACATCCACAAATCCATGGGCCCTGACAGGATGCACCTACGAGTCACAGGTCCTGGTAAGTAACCTGCCTACTTAGCATCTGTTCTGAAAGCTAATTTGAAAAGCAAGTTAATAGTCCTTTGTATTCAATCCACAAGAAATTCAGAAGAGAATGACTGGGCTGACAGCTTGGTATTGCTCTTACGGCTCTTCTGACAGTGTTGTTCTAGCTTCACTTGCTTCCTTGAGAGCATGCTAATTAGATGAAATATCATTATGTGGTGTCCAATGAAACTCTTCAAATTACATTTATAGGACAGACAATTGACATTTGGGCTCACTCTTGTCAAGCTCTTTCAGTGATTTTKCTATTTCAAACACTATACCAGAACAGAAGTACATCCCGGAGATCTCTTAGTGCTGGGCTGAGTAGAAGGGCAAGACCTTCTCCTTCCATCGCCTGGTTTTCTTGCGCAAGTTAATCACCTGGTCTGCAGTTGTTTGAAGGGGAAGGACATAAAGGAGGATGAATAAAACATTGTTATTTTGTCTTTTGAGGTAGAGTTGCTTGAGAAAATTTTAATGTTTGGCTTCTTTCCCGTCATAGATGCATTCATGAGTTCCAGCTTTTGTCAGGAAAATATTACTTTTCTCACTGCTGATTACCCTCCTGGTGTGAACTGCATAATTTCTTACTCAGAAGAAGATTATAGTAGCCATTTATTTTCTGGTTAAACTGATGTAAATAAAACAATTACACTGAAATGATTGAATTTTCTCTTCAATGCATGAAGCACAGATGCAAAATACACAGTTCATTAAAAAACGTTCCCACTCCAGTCAAGTTTATACTAGAAAATGATCAGTAAAAATGTAATTTTTGCTATCTGTTTGGGGAAAAATATAGCAAGGCCATATGTTGCATTGAGTTCACGTTTTATGGGGAATTCATGCAAGCTAATGAACGTCTGCTGTGTGCTAAGAGACGTAGGATTGTCCCTTTATTCCCACAGAGGGCCTTTCAGTGTTCAAGCTAATTATTCCCAGTGATAAGGAACAATAAGGAAGGCAAGCCACAAATGATGGTGCAGACGCTGTATGGATTGTATTCGTTCCTTTTTTTGAAATACGGGAACGAGAAAGGGTCTAGCTAGGAAACCTGCTGTTCTTGTTTGCTTCTGGGCTAGGTGCATTAGCAGAGATTGCCCAATCCAGTCACTGTAGTGTTGTGATGAGTGAACAGAAACTTAACTCATTTGGAGCATACATTGACACATCTGCTTTACTTCTCTGATGAAGGCTTATATGGCTCGACTCTGCTTCTTTTGATGTTAAGTTAATTCTCATCAGTCTTTTTATTGTAGCTCAGGGCAACAGACATAGTTCCTTGCAGGATGATAATTAATGAGCATCCACACTTACTCCTTTATGAAACCTAAGTCAAATGATGAAACCTAAGTCAAATGGCTTCTTTGCAATTCTGCTTGGGCTGAAAATGCCATCCTCGATTTTCTTATGATGTAGCTGTTCTGTAGCGTACAAAAATATTGTTTTTTTAAATACATTTTAGAGCCCCCTTCAGTAAATCAGGGCTTGAAACCGACTTTTCGTGACAAGTTTCTGGGTAGGTGAGAAGCTGCTGATATTTTCTCTGCCTGATAGTTATGTGAAATGTCTTCTTATCTTGAACTTTACCAAAGTGCTTAATGTTCTTAGGACACTGCAGCTTGTGGTAAGCATCCTAATGAGCAGTGCTGATGCTTCCCTTGTGGTGATGGATTATAAATGATTAATTCGTTGATGAAATATCTTCAGTCTTGGTCACCCAGGGATGATTATTGTGAAATCATTTAAGTTATAAAGTAGAGACACCATATCTCTTGGGATCACTTCTCCTTGGCATACCCAGTGGTAGCTCGTTTTGAGTTTTTCACCCGTTCAGTGAGTGAAACGGAAACTAATAGTCATTTACTCTTCTTCTTGCTGGACACATTCTCTTTCTCCTAGGTCTTCAGCAATAATGTCATTTGATTTCTTGCTTTGGGAGCTAGAAAGGCTATTACCCAGTGAAGGGGAAATGTTTTTGCCATTACTAGCTGCATCATTATTGTGCATCTTTCTAATAACTGTAAGGAGCTTGTACATTGCTCAAGAAGTTCTATAAAAAAAATCTTGAGGTAATTACTCACAGTGTGCAGCTGGGGAAACTGAGTCTCTCCTGCACTACTCAGGTGTTTAAACGACATACTTTGCTTTCTCGTACCAGGACATACTGGGCCTATTTGACCTATGTGAGGCCTAAGAGATCAGCTTAGAAAAAATGCTTAGAAAAAAGCATTAGACTAAGAAGCTTTTGATTTACAGTACTTTGCTCATATAATTCTTCAGTCTTTTTCTCTAGCTGAATGAGAAAAGCTAAAGCCAGAAGTTCAAACTAAATCATTACAGAGGAATGCTTATATACTTTCCAATATCATATCAAATGGAATGATTTTCATCATGTCTTATCACTGCTGATATATTTCAATGTGCAAATATGCCAAATGCACATGAGCAGCGAGTGGCCCTGCAAGGCTCGGGTTACTCTGGGCTGCAAAGGAGCTGGGAGTCACCCTAGCGAGGAGATGCAAGTCCTACAGGATGAGGAGTGCTCTGTGTTAAAACAAAAAGAGAGCTCTGGAGTGCTTGGGTAGTTTTTCATTTTCCTGAAAGCATCTGGGAATGTTGGTGGGGCAGTGGGAGCGGAGGAGGTGGTRGCTGCAGGGTGGCATGTCATGGAGGGATAGCTGCTCCTGAGACCAGCTTTTGGCATGCGGAGCTGACTGGGAGCCCTATGCCAGAGGAATCAGCCTGGGCCAGGGGAGCGGGAAGGAAACTCTTGGGGGTGAGAGAGGCAGAGCGCACCAGAGACATGGCATGGCCTCCTGCTTCTCATCTGAGTGTTCCTGTGCCGACACTCCTAGAAAGATCATTTCTTCCATTCATTTTTGTAAATGTTAGACTTTGGGGTTAATTTCAAGCATTCTGCTTCAGTTTTGGCAGCAGCAAAAGCCTTACTCCAGATTGCCCAAGGGGTGGGGTGGAAGACTGTTAAATAGCATTAAGAAAGAGAACAATAGCTTATTGTTCACTTTGGCCAGTGAACTTAGCTGTTATTTGGACTTCTTTCTGTCAGGTGATGAAAATGATGGAATTAGGCATTTGATGCAATCTTTGCTACTTACAAAGAAAGAATACATGGTCATTATTTTTCCAAATGGAGTAGGGATGAAACAGAAGCTGGATTTGGTGCTCCCAGGTCCTGCCCCTCCTCTCCAGAGCTCTTCAGCCAGAAAGCCCATTTACTTTGTTTTTTTCTCTAAGGTATGTTTCCAGGACTTCTCTTTCTTCTGCTTGACTTTTTAATATTGCTCCCTGACTGCAAAAATTCTCCCTTTACTTAAGGCATTTCTCACCTGTGTTTTCACCGGGGTGCCTCACTGTTTTAGTTATCGGCCAATTTTGATCACATCTCACATCCAGTGCAAACAAAGGCTTGCTCTTACATGGCAGGGTCTCAACCGTAACAGGCTTGTGAGCAAGGCTTTCATGTAGAGTCCTGTTTACCTGAAAGGAGCAGAGATTGCTAATTCATCTAGGAGGTGAATCTGAACTACCTGCCTGTCCACACCGGCAAAAGTATAGATTTTCAAGCATATTGTCCATYTGTTGTCTTATTCCCTCCCCTTGTCCACTCATTTGGCACACTTACTTGCATCCTTTCTCCCTCCCTGGACACCCATTCACTACACACCTGCTTTTTGTAAGCAGCCAGCCACCCTCCCTCTGCTTCTGCTGTTTGGTAATTACTCATTTTTTTTTCTATCCTAATGAGTTTTAACATACTCTGCAAACAGATGTTCCTGTTGCACGGTGTAGGGGCTGAGCCTTGCAGTCTGAATACATTTTCACTTCCTATAAAACCATCCTGAAAGATCTACCCATTTCCTCTCTGATTCAGTCACCAGCAAAGTCCCAGCTGTATATGCTCTACAAACATAACCCCCAGCACTCCTCCTCCTCCTCCCTCAGGGAGGCAGGCTGCCTAAACCAGCAACACCAATGTAAAGAAAGTAGGTCATCTGCTGCCTGAGAATGTGGAATACAAAATTCAGCCACTGYGTGCTGGATGAGCACAGAATAAGAAAGTTAAATCAACTATCAAATCAAACTCGTACAGAGCAGAAGTCTCCTTAATGTTAAAAGATGATGTATTTCCCCTCCCCTGCACTGAAGTGCTGCTGCCAGGGTGCTGGTTAGCCTGGCCTCTGCCCTGCTCTGCGGGAGGCTTCTCGAGTGGCTTACCGCTATCAGCTGCCAGCTGAATGTGGTAGCAAAGTCTGTATCACTGATCCTAATTTGAAGGCACATAATTATACAGCACGTTACCATTTTTCAGCATGGCCAGATGTTTTTTTTTAACATGGTCACTATCTTTACTTCATCACTAAAATGATTACTGTTGCTCTTTGCTCTTAATTTTTCTGGGAAGCATTCTACAGTATTATTTACTATGAATGTATTCAGGAGCCACTTAATATTCCTAGGAAGAAACAGGAAAGGGGAGGGAAGATGCCATACACATGGACTAGCTGTCCCTCTAWTCCAGTACCTTCTCTCCCGGGTCAATATGCTTCTGAGAAATAGAGAAAAAACTTGAAATAGTCAAAACTGGAATAACCTTCTCACCTAGAATGAGTCTCTCTAGCTCTCATTATCTGGTGGGTGACTTATGGCCTATAACTTGAAGTTTTATTGAAGTGTGTGTGCACAGAATTGAAGAAAATCATGCTGCCTTTGACGGGGCTTCAATTTCACAAGCGGATAGATTGAGCGCAATGTCATTGTGTCTGGCCAAACAGTCCCAATARTACTGAAAGGTAGTATTATTACTGAATCAAGCCACTGCTTCACTCTTAGTCTGCTGTGAAACTTCTGAAAAGCATTTAATGGACTTATGAGAAAGATTTCCACTGCTATGCGATCCATATCTTTCTTTTCTAGAGTGTTGCTCTTTGCCTTTCCTCCTTTATGCTTGCTGCATTTTTCTAGCCAGGGTAATCTCATTTCTCCACAGTTGATTTTTGTGCCTCACTCACACTCTGCAGCCTTTTTTCTTCACAATGTCCTCTACATTTTTCAGTTTATAGCAAATCATCTCCTTTTTGAAATGTATGCTTTCTCCCTTTCAGTGAACTAAATTGTGAAGAGAATAGTAATATCTGATGTGATAGTTCAGTGTTATAGCAGTAGGAGATGTGAACAGGGTAAACGAACAAAGATGAAAGGGGAAGAGAAGCAGTTGGTCTCATTTTCATGCTTTCATCAGGAATGCATAGCATCTCGGACTTTGCATCGTCCTTGGGAACTGTGTGGAGAAATGTTGATGGTATGAATGAAGTTACAGCACCTTTGTAAAAAGCAAGAGCTATAGGAGAAGAAATGAAAGCTCACCACATCACACATTTGGCTGGAAAGTTGGTGATTCGCAATTCTAACACTTTTATAATCCTAAAGSATTATAAGCACAAGGCATGCTCTAAGTAGAAATCATCGTAATACAAGAATAATACAATTCCCTATCTCTTCAGAGATGGTCAGTATGCTTGTTCAATGCAGGTTGCCATAGAGATGCAATATTATATTTTTAGCTCAGTGATGTGCACTGAATTCTAATATTTTTATAGGGTTGGTGTAAATTAATAAAAATCTTTATAGCATGCATAAATGCTTTTCTTGCTCATCCTTCAAATAACATCTGAAATTAAGGGTTTGTCTAATGCACAAATTCCTCCAGTTTGACTAAAAATGTGGCAACAGAATAACAGTATTAAACCCATGCAACTATGTTTAAGTGTTCTGACACAGATTTTAACTTTGCTTATGAAGATGCTGTTGCACAAAGGTGCACTGGCTTCACTCAAATGGAGAGCAAGGAGAAAGGAGGAAAGGAAGTAACGGGGAAAACAAACCTATATCTTCTAGGCCAAATATGGTTTGCAGTTTCATGAGACTACATATGGCCAGCTGCTTCCAAATAGCCCACAAACAATATTCAGCTGTCGATATGAGAGCTGCAGCACCCCTCATGAGTTTTCTTGGCTGCCAGCTTTGAAATTGCTGCCTGAAATTATGAGTTAGCGGGAATAAAAGAGGTAGAGGTATTGCATCCTTGTGGTGGAGTCCAGAGTTTCTTCACATAGTTATTAGATAACATTAATGTCTGATGTGTTGCTTGCCAAAGGAATGTGAAAATCTCATTTAGCCCCCAGTGAGGCCAAACAGAAGAGTTTAATACTGCAGCTGGAGAGGTCATCCCATGCAGCCATCGGCTATGCCTATGGGACACCATACAGTTCTTGGCCAGCTGCATTTCAAGATATCATGGTCTCCTCTGCCCTTTTCTAGTGTGTCTCCATCCTTCCTCTTACAAAGGTTCTCCTAATGCCTGTTTTGAATCTGTCTTCCTGCAGTTTAGGCCACTCTTTCTCTCCTATCCACCATGGATGCAGAGAACATTGTTTTCTTTGTTTCAGCAGCAGCTTCCTCTGTATGTGAAGTCTGTTAAGCTTGTCTTCTCCCAGCCTTTTCTTCCTTGGTCTAATCAAYCCCTGACCTTTCAGGCTGTCCCTGTCGGTAGTGTTTTCTTCCTTGCTGCTCTGCAAGTGGARGGTCCCCAAGCAGGCGCAGCTCCCAGGCAGCTGTGCAGAGGGGAGGGACACTCACTACATTCCCATCTGYCTGCCGTGCGTCTGGCCCACCTGGGATCCCTGGGGATTGCTGGGCTAGAAAACACTTCATACCTAACTGTTTCACTTGTAAAGGGTTCTGCTAAGAAAACAGCTTAGTATTATCCCCTCAGCATCCTGCTCCCTTTCTGCAGAAATGAAGCTCAGCTGTTCCCCTTAAAAGTCACTTGRTTCTCAGTCATTGGTCTTTGCTTAATCTCATCAAGCCCTTCTCTCTGACTTTTTCAACCCGTAGGCTCACAGCGAGAGCCCTTCGATGGCCATGATGCACAATAACCCCGGTGTGGACATCCCCCAGCTACGTGCGCGCTGGAGGCAGCATACGTTGCACCTTGTAGCCTGCAGAGCATGAACGTGCTGATGGGTACGATGTGTCACTGAGCAGCAGTGAGGCCAAGATGTGCAATTCCAGTATGCACATGGATTTCAAACACCCTACCCATACCTAAATAAATAAGGAAGGAAGGAAATGTTTGTGGTTTGTTAAAGCCAGAGCTTTGGTTTGGATGTATTTCTGGTGACAAATTTGAGCAAGAGGAATGTGCAGAGAGTTCAGATCGTTGAAGGAGTATCTCTGTGGTCTGGTTTTGTTTGTTTGGYTGTAAAGATATGTTTTGCTTACTTAAATAAAACATGCCTGTTGAACTTACGAGGCTATAGATAGGCTGTTGCATACATATCATTCTGTGTGTCCTTGGCGGAAACGTCGCTCACAGAAGGTCTTCAGATCATGGCACACCATGACTGGGACAGTTACCTGCCTGCAGCTTCCAGGAGCAACAGACATGAAGCTAAACAGTCATARCTTTAATACTGAGATTTAATTTGTCAAGAGTGATTCAAAGAGGTATGAAATAAAATTTTATATAATGTTGAAGCCACTGCCAGAGCCTTAAATGCTGAAAAAATTCCTGGCAAGAAAGCTCTGTACATTGCAGAGCTAATCTCTGCCTGGGAAGCCAGCAGTCTGGGGCTGTTGACCCGTTCCTGATGTTCTGCAAGGGCGGTGGAGCGGCCGGGTGAAGGGGACGTGGAGCCCTGGCGCCGGGAGGAGGGTGGTGGGAGTGCTGCCGGCGGCAGGCTGCGCGATGGGTGAGCGCGCGCAGCGTGGCCTCCGCGGTGGGGGGCCGCCAGCCCGCAGCAGCGCGGGGCGGGGGGCTGCTGGGGGCACGGCGCGGGGCAGCGCCTCCGGGGAAGGAGGCCCCATCCGCGGGGGCAGAGCGGTGGCTGTCTCATCGGCGTTCGAGCGCCCGTGCGGCGGTGCCAAGGCCCGTTCGTTGCACGGTGGGAAGAGGGTGGAGGCTGGAGGGTGGCACGGCCGGAGGCTGTGCCAGGGACCCCACCACCCGCCGCTGCTCYGTGATCACACGTGCGTTCACCATGTCTCACCGGCAGGCCCAGCCCTGCTTTCCCGGCCGCGTGGCTGGACCAAGGGTGTGCGCTTGGGTTGGCTGGGAGAGCTGCAGGAGGTGAACTTGAGGGTTGCGTTTTGGGTAACATCTCTGCATCACAGGTACAGATTTACCCCAAGTTAGGGAAGTGTGCGCTCATCTTCTGACCATTTTCAAAGCAGGTAGAGGTGGAACAATTAATGAACATGAAGAATTTTGGCAGACTTTGACCGTGCAAATGCACGGGAGACACAAAAAATATAAACATACCTGCTTGTTTCTAGATCTGCCTAGCGYCCCTCTCATCTACGTGCCACGCCGGACACGGCTGGCCTCCACCCTGCTCCCGCAAGGCATGTGCCGGCCCCTGTTCACCATCCTCACTTGCACAGCAAAGGGCTCTCTGTGTGCCGTTCACCTGCAGCGCTGCTCCCGTGGCGGAGCAGAGCTTGTTTTCTGTTACAGCAGTCTCCGTCTAGGTCACTGTGCTGCTTCTATTCCCCCTTACTCACTGTTCAGAATGTGCAATGATGAATACCAGATGACAGAGCCTTTGCACAGTTCTGGCCAGAGGGGTGAAAAAGGTATTTCTCTTCTTGTACAGGAAGAGCTTAATGCTTGGTAGGGCTTTTAATTCGTTGTTTTTTTAATGCCCTCTTGGATCTGGCAGAGCAAGGCCTGTGTAGAGCCTGGGGCTGCTCCTTTGCTTTTAGTAGCACAGCTTTAGGATTGCAGGACCAGCCTCAGTCTGCAGATCCCTTGCACACGCTGGAGTAGTCCTCAAGCAGAGCGTTAGCACCTTTCATAAGCAAAGTTAGGTATAACCCAGAGCAGCAGAATTTCTTACACGTGACTATATTAAGCATCTGTCATGGAGCTCAGTGCTGTGAATTATTTGTGAACTCTAGATGTGGCCCATATCACGCCGTGCCACACCTGGCTGTTGCTGCAGGCTGCCTGCAGCGTTGAATTGCTTTGCCTTGTTCTTGCGTATTTCTGCAAAGTCACCTACATCCTGCATGTCGTATGCCAAATGAAGGTGGAAAGCACCGCGTTTGTTTAGAGTAACAACTCAGCAGYGCTGACCTCCAGGAACCTGACCTGGCGCTACCTCCTAGCAGTAAGGTGCAGAGACGGTCATCAGCTCAGCGGGGAGGTCTGCCATGACTGAGTCACCTCTTTGGCTTCGTGCAAAATCCTCTGTAGGTGCTGAACGTGCCAAACAACTTTCTTTTCTGGGCCATAGTGCCCCAGACCCTGAGAGGCTGGTGCAATTTTCTCTGGTTGTACCAGTTCAGTGGCTTTCATATGAGACAGGACATTTTCATGACAGCTATTTCCTCCTTTCAGGATCTGATAGTGCAGGCTGCTGAATGCCTTCACTTCCTGTCAAATAACGCTCAAGATAGTCAGGATAGTGCAGGACAGCTGTTTGATCTGAATAATTGATTTAATCATTTTTTGATAAGTATTTGATTAACTATTGAATGACTGCTTGATCACATCAGAACTCGATCATGCTGTCCAATAGCTATAGCAAGAGCTAGACTATTCCCTGCAGGCTAAGGACAGACCAGGCTAAGAAAGGAGAAAATAAGTAGACTTTATTCAAGATCACACAGATGTTAGGGAGCCTTTCTCTCCCCTGTATCCCAGTCTAATGTTCTCTCTCCTGCGCTGAACTTTCTTCAGTGGAGTTGTRGTCCATGTCCTTATCTCAGTTGCAGAATAGGTATGTGGTGTGAAGAAAGTCTCTATCCTCATCTGCAATGAAAATTCAGTAGAGAAATTGATTTTGTTTTTAGTATCTGAATGTTTTTCATTAATGAGAGCATTATTTCATTGTGTTAGAACTGCTGTCATTGGTTAATGTATTTATATATCAATTTATGATTCTACTGGTATTTTATGGCCAGGATCCTAAATAGTTAAAAGATTGGGCTTAGTCTAGACTGTAAGTGTAGATATGATGGTAGGCTTCCTGTTTCTTTAAAAAGCTTTAATTTGTATCAGCTCATTTGACTTCCTTTGCAGATAATATCAACCCACTACTTTTTACATAGGGAGTGAAATATTGGCAGTGCCTGGACATTAGAATTACTTCATATTGGATTGCAGAATTTGTTTGCATTTTCTCTAGTAAAACCATCTGTTAAGAGGATTCTTGGCCTTTTTTKGGGGGTAGTAGTCCAGTTTCAAAGCGTGGGGCTTAACAAATTTGAAACCTCAAGGTGTGAGTGGGCATATCTTTGCAACAGGGAGTTAAATTCAATTGTACTCCAAAGGGTTATTAAACTGAAAATATTTTAGGAATGCAAACTCTCTTCTCAGGCTTACAAGGCCCACATGATCTAGCAGCATATTTTTCTTCTTTGCAATGTCCATTTGYGGAAGCCAGAACCGTGCTTTCCTCCTTTGGAGTCCAGCAGAATATGTGCATGCCTCCCTCCATTTTTGAGAGGCTTTTTTATGGAGAGAGGCAGCCAGTCCACCACAAAGGCACCTGGTGGGTGCGAACCCACCTTAYATGTGTGTTTTTTCTCAGATGTGTTATCCCCACTGAGCTGTCCAGATAATTTGATTTTATTTTTGAACAAGCCCTACTTCGGGAGTCTTCTTTCGCTGCACTGAATGCCATCACTTCTCGCTGTCTGTAAGGGGTGTGGGTGTTCAGGAAGAGCTCAGCACCCTGCCGTGGGATCTGAAAGCTCAGAGCGGATTTCTTTGGTGGATGATGTCACGGTGGATGGGTGTTTTAAAGAGCACACTAAAACCCGGCACCTGTGCAAGGCAGAGTGCTAAAACACTTGATCACTATGGCTTTTTTCTTGCACGTTTTGCAGCATGGCTGCTGGAGTCTAACAACGCCTGTGCTCTCTCTGAGCTTGCTGTAGGCTGCAGGGATGGATGACAGAAGCTTAGATCTGATTTTTCTTAAGCTTATTTAGCAGCATTCACTTCAGTCTCTAGTGGGTGTCAATAAAACCGGACAGGCCTTATATCTGGCCTAAGAGAACTAGTACTCACTTATGTCAAACAAGGACTTGCACTATTATATCTTCCCGAAATGTCTTAGAGCAGCCTAGAAACTTGATACTTCAGATGCTTGTGGATAAAATCCAACTCACATCCTGGCAAGGCTGAGGCTTAGGCACTGAAGCTCCAGAGAGGCTCCAAGCCTTCTGGGACTGCATCCATTAGCAAACCCTTCCCCACGGTGTCCGAGGGTCCTCGCTCCCTTTCGGCTCTCCTTGCATTCAGGGGAGAGGGGCACTCTCTCCCGCCTGAACTCTTGCTGCTATCCTTTGGGCAACTGAACCCTAACTAGGCCCCTGGGCAAAACCAGAAGAAGTTAAGGTATCTTTTGCCTTTGGGTTCAATGGACATGACAATGACCCGGGGAAGAGAAACCTGAGTTTTAATAAGACAAAAAACCTAACCAGAAAGTAAGCCGGATAAGGATCTCTGTAATTGCACTGTATTCCTTCTTGTAGATCCAGATACATGTACACRGCAAAACGAGAGTAACCTACCCTATTCCTAAGGCAGAATTGAGAACTTTGTATCAGTAACCGCTGAGRCTGTTTAGAAACACAGCTAAACGTTTGCTTGACTTGTGAGTTCAGAAACCAGAGCAGTGAGCAGCAGGGCTGGTAGTGCTCTGTGATGTTATGGTTGCCTAACACTTTCCATTAAAGCAACTCCATTCCTGTTTCTTTTAACCTTGCCAACTTCAAACTCTTTGGGCCAAAGTTTTACAAACCAGGTGTCTGCCTAAGGCTGATTAACTCTGGAAAATGTCAGCCAAAATGATTTATTGATTTCCAGGAACAAGATGATAGGATCATTCAGGTGGGCTGCCCATTTGGGAAAGGCTTCCTGTGAGCAGCTCCTGCACCCTGGCTCCCAGAGGAGGCTCTCGTTGCTCCCTGTCCCACCGCACGTCAGTGAACACCCTTCTGCCTGCCCCGGGGAAATAGCTCAGATGGGGGCAGCCGCTCTCCTCCCAGCARCTGAAGAAGCTGAGGTTTCCTGAGCATGGTGGACACCTCTGTAACTCCTGAAGCTGAGCAGCCCCCCTGCAGTGATGAACTATGCAGGGCACTTGTGGTGCCCTGAAACTAGGGAGGAGAAATGGCTTTTCCTTCCCTACTCCTGCCACAATGCAGCATCGAGTGGAAGAGCTGAACTGGGCACTGATCCCGATGGAGGGACAACCCATAGTGAGTCTAGGCCAGGTCTAACCCTGGGTGATACCTGGCCTAGCAGGCCCAGGGCAGTGCAGTGATTTCAGGGTACTGGCAGAAAAAATGCTACTGCTTCTTGCTTCGTCCTTCCCAGGGAGGTATGTGCCGTGCCCTTCGAAGGGGGAAACAGAAGGTGGCTCTCCCTTGCGGACACTGCCCCGGTCGCGGCTCCCCAAGCAGATGCAACCCCAAGATTTGCCAGGCGGAGCAGGGGATGTCTGTGCCTGCAGGCTCCTGGCAGTGCCACATGCAGCCCCAGTCACCGCCATTCCTCTCATGCACGGCTGTCACGAACAGGGTACATCTACCCTGTGCCAGTGCATGCAATTTAATATTGGCTCTGCTTCACCTGGGCTCAGGCAACGAGTGCAATCAGACAAAGCAGGACGAGGTTTGTGGAACAGAGTAGGAGATGTGTATTTCATAATACAGATTAAAAATACCATTATCAAAATATAGTGCAAAGTCTGCCAGCATGAATAGTAGTTCAGCAATATGCTTTTCTGAGTCCTTTTTCCTTTCCTGTTTATCTGGGACTACAATCCAGCTGCAATTCTTTGTGTCAGATTTTGGAAAACTTCAGTACTGCATCCAGTCAGCAACACAAGCAGATCTGGCAGTGGTGGTTATCAGGTGTCATCAAGGTGTGAGCCCAAATGCCCAGCACCAGAAAGTGGCAAAAATAAAGATGCAGGTTGTACCAAGGGATACTGAAAAGATGAGGAACTGAAAATCCACGTCGTCTTTCTCTGAGTGGAGACACACAGCTCTGAATGTGCTGCCGACTGCTTCCTTCTACTGTGTATAAAGATGCTCAAAACTAGCTGGAGATAAAGTAGGTCTTTTCCCCCAGAAGGACAGTTCATTAGCATGCCAAATGGCTTATTCTCCACATGGCATCTTCTCACCTTCCTCTCCATTTCTTTTTGATCACCTGTCAGCTTCCTAGGCTGTGCTCTCAGACGGAGCCTTGCTCATTCATGCGTTCCTAGTTTATTGAATTACTGTATTACTGGCAGCGAGGACGTGCAATGGCCCTTTACTTTACCGGGTGCTAGGAAGGACTGCCAGAGGAAAGTGTATCTGCGCTTAGCAAGAAAAAAAGGTAACAAGCTCTACTGCATGGAAGAGATAGAGGGTTTGCAATGTTCTCTAAAATTATATGTTCAATTTCAGAATATGCAGTGCAGGGAAGGAGTTCCTGCTGGAAAGACTGTATTTAAGGGAAAATAGGATTAGATTATATTAATTAAAGCATAGTCATAATTTTTTCTTTTCTGACTGACTTGCTTATATTTCTCTAACTTGTTTCTACGCCTGCAGAGTAACTTGTTGGCATAGATGAACCTCCTGATCAATTCATTTTTTTCGGAGGATCTGAGATTACCTGGTGCAGTCCTGCCAGTTTTTCCAGTGCTGACTGCAGCCCTTAGAGAGTTGAGACACTTAGTCCCATGCCCCAGTGTAACACACATCTGCTGTAGCCCACCCGCTTGCTTGCACTTGCGTCATGGTGACCCTCTGCTCAGGATCCAACAAATAGTGAAAAATGAAGAAGCTCATAAATTCCTTGACTGTGATTTAAGAACATTGCCGATATTGTCAAAATCAATATCACTTTTTAAGTGCAATTTAGTTTTTTTGTACTGCCCGTGCCTTCATGGCCTGGGTGAGCGTCACGCGACTCTGGCTCTGGAATTGGAGCCATCTTAGCAACCTTTCCTTTCAATCAGTTTCTAAATTGTTTCACTTTCAGCTTCTCGTGGCATTGTTCTCAACCTGAATGTGCTATTAATGGTGCCCGCGTGGGGCTGGAGGAGGTTTCGATCACTGCCATGATCGCAAAATGACGAAAAAGGCTCAGCTGCTGCTGCAGAGCAAAGCGAAGTGACATACCCAGGGGCTGCAGCTCCTTCCCAGCACTCCTCTGAGGGCCACACGGGGCTTTCCGCTGTCCTTCTGCCTCTGCCTTGCTCTTCTCTGCAGCAAACAGGATGCCCCCCAGGCCTCGAGGGCAGTGCCCGTAGCTGCCTCTCTCCGATCCTCTTTGGGCAGTGCGTGTGTAAGCCTGTTTCCCAGGAACTGGTTCAGCCAACTCAGGAACTGGCTGTTCGGAAGGAAGATTGCAGAAGGTCTGGTGGCCTCTTTCTGTGCAGATGTCAGGAGTGGCCTCTTGGGTCTGACCAGCTCCTCTGTTGTATTTTGCTYGGGTCTGGGACCGTTTCTGCTAGTGGCTGACAACTGGAATAACTTACCTATGTGGGTCTCCCTTGACTTCCCAAATCCTGTCACAGGCTTTCTAAACTTCTGCCTTTTGACCCCAGAGGGGTTGTACAAGCCTCAGCTTGGGAAGCTTAGCACTACATTGGTCARAGCTTTATCGAACTATATGGCCAGGGAACTGGAAATAGATACTTATGGGTGATTTTTACCACTAATACAATTGTAAGTCTTTCTGGAAATWCCCTTAAAAACAAGGGTTAGCCAACATAAAAGGTGCAGCACAGGCGACCGAGGGACAAGGTGGGGAAGAAGGTGCATTTGCTCATCCGCMGCACAGAGGAAGTCTAACCTGTGGTGTGATGTAAAAGA
This sequence comes from Rhea americana, assembly GCF_003343005.1. Classification (NCBI taxonomy): domain Eukaryota; kingdom Metazoa; phylum Chordata; class Aves; order Rheiformes; family Rheidae; genus Rhea; species Rhea americana. Next base: position 5,327,833 of record NW_028186601.1, read on the forward strand.
GAAGGCAAAGGGGAAAATAACYTTTTAGTTTTGTTGTTTTTTCAGCAGTTTGTATTGTTGCCTTTCATTTCCACCTTACAGATCAATCCAYAGGAAAAGAAATTGAAAGAATATAACTGATGAACAGGTTGCTGACTAGGCAAAGTCTTTATACTTGTAATCTCAGAACAAATAACTCAGCTTTAATTAAATCTGAGATGCTCTGGGACAAATGCTTATTCTCACAAAAATATACACTTTAAGAACCATTTTTTAAATAACACACAGTAAATAATTGTGGGCAGAATTTAGGTTGTGATCTGACCGTCTGATTTGTGGATGACAATGAAAATTTGCAGCAGTGGGATTTAAATCACACCGAGCAACATAAAAAAAAATCTGAAAAAAAGGATAAATATAAGGAGGCCAGATAAAGGCTGGGATGAAAATCAGATTCTATGTTTGATGATATCTTTAGGCTTCYGTCTTTTTAAGGAGAGAAAAGACTAAAGAGCGCAATAGCAACTGGTAGCTGGCTCCTGGCCATTTTAAAGTATTGTAGAGCTCTGAGGCACTTAAATGAGATTTACTGCATCTGCCAGAGTAATGTACAATAGATCCTTTATTGAGACTTTTCATGACTGTGGCCTTCAGTGGAATATTTCTTTAGTTACATGGCCATCAATTTGTTAATAAAGATAAAATGCTAGCCAATTAAAACCAAACACTTTACCCTAGCTTAGTATTGCTGAGAGAAGTATTTGGAAATACATAATTTATCAGTTAAGCACAATTTTGTTTGTTGTGCAGCTTAGCATGCCCAACAACATCATTTCATCAGGAAGATCAGTATCACAATATCATTTTGGAAAAACTGCATCCTAAGAAAACAAATCAGCTGAAACAGTAGTTTTATTCTTAAGCGGAAATTGAAAATACAGGAGAGGTTGATGTGCTCAAGTACTGGATGATGCTTCAAAAATAAGAAGGGATGCTAAGGATGTATCTCGTCAGAGCTCTGGGATACATTAAGAGCATTATGTCGTTGGTTCATGACTTGCCAAATACTTTTCAGACAAAGGTTGAAATCCTCAAGGGCCCTGTTAAACTCTCATAATTTCAAGCAGTGTAGTGTATTGCTGTGTTGAAGGTGCAGAGCACCAGGGTGATGACAGAGCCTTCAATCTGACAAGCGTCAGCTCTCCGGCTTCCTTTGATCCGAGAGCGGGTGCGTGCGCCCCGCCGACCCCCACCACGCTGCAGCCGGGCTCACACGGCCGGTTCCCTTCCCGCTCCAGCTCTTGCAGGGAGGGTGGTGCGCGTCCCCGTGCTGTGCCCGCGGCACCTCCGTCCCCTCCTAGCAAGCGGATGACCACAGCTTGCACCTCAGCCCCTCCCCGCCCCCCATGTCCCTCATGCCAGGGAGGAACATGTAGGGAATCTTCAGGCTTYTCCTCCACAGATAGGGAATTCACTCCAGAGCTATCAGTGCTTTCTCATATGTCTTGGGAACATACGGTGACCCTAAATCCTGTTAGGACCAGTGGCTGGGGTCAGCAGCTTTCCAGGCTTCSCTTCTGCAGAGGAAAGAAATGTGTGAGGTTTTTTTTTCACTCTTCAGATATAAGCAGGGAGGAATGTGAAGTTTTCAACTGTTTCTTCAGCTCCCAAATTTAATGAGAAGAAAACCAAAGAGTCCTCCTGTCTGCCTGTGGGGGGTCGATAGCTGGAAGCAGGGAGTTCCCGCAGGCACCCTCGGCCGTGCTCTGCAGCTGCCGACAGGCAGGCCCGCCTTCAGCTCACCAGCTCGCATGGGGGCACAACGGCCGGGGTCAGGTACCACGCTGGCATCACCTCTTTGTGAAGTTCCCTTTCGCAGGAGGATGGCCAGCAATATAGAGCTGCAGAGCAGGGAGCTGGCTTCCCTAGAGGGTTAGCGCAGAGGCGTAGGAAATGAGTCTCGAGCAACTCCGGCAGAGGTAGGGAGAAAGTCTGTGAGCATCTCGCCCACTGCTGTCTTTTCATACTGCCAAAGCGAGACAGGGTTTCTGAAGAGCTTCCTCCCACGAGCACAGGACTTTGAGGTTCAATACTCATTCAAGACAGACAGATATCTTTCACCTTTTGGAAGATAATAGCTTTAATTAGCAACTGGAAACATGTCAGTCCCACTGCTTTCAGGACAAAGGAACAGATGCAGAACAGAATTCCCTTTAGAAAGTTGAAAATCATTCATAATAAACATATAAACATATATATTTTTGCTGATATGTGATAGAGAAGTTCCGTTGTGTAAGGTAGATGCATTGGGCTGGTAAATTCTGGAAATTACATACACTGTGATTTGTCATTTTTGTTGGTTTAATAGAACAAATTAATCACTTTAATTTTCTGCCTCTTGATGCAAGTCGGTTGTACGCAGAGTTTAACAAAGCTGGTCCCTTGATTTAGTTAGATAACACAAACATCTTAATGCTTAAAAAACCTAATAGACTTGAGCATTGGGAGCTGTCACTATAATCAATATTTTACGCATTGAGATCCAGAAAGCCCTAATATGTGCTGAACATGTCCATGTCATCACGAGGACTGAAGCATGACCATAGACCATACGATATGAACGCAGATAAAAGGTAAATCAGTGTCTTCTAGTTCTGAACAAAGAGCTTCTGGCTAGAAAAGGATGGTAATGCCATAGCTAAAATTTCTCTTTTTTGATTTACCATGCCACTGGCTGGCCTCATGCCATCTTCCCTGATTCCTTGCTACAGTTTGAAGAAACACTACATGTGGCCCCAGGCTGAATGGTGAGCGGGGAGCAGTGGTGCATGAGGGGGGGCTGCAGGCCAGTAGCCCCAGCCAGGCATGCTTCCAGCCATCTGCCCTGGTTGCAGCCTTGTTGCACCTCCACCTCCTTCCCTCCTTCCTCTGCTGGACAGCCAGATCCAGCCCCGCCAGTGCCCTCGTCAGCTCCTGCTGTGTGTGCAGGACCTAGGGCTGGGCATCCTGAGCCTGGACAGGGCTCCAAAGCTTATGCCCATCCAAGTTGGCAGCAAGTAGTCAGGGAAATGCAAGACCATGTTTAGGTCACACCAGCAGCTGGTGCCAAAAGGAGCTTCTAGCAGCATCGCAGAATCCTCGCTTTGCATAGCTGCTTCCCAAAACAGGTGTAGAATTGGAATAGAAATGTAGAAAGTCTTCTGAAAGTATTTGCTGATGTGAATAAACAGGGATGAGGCTGATTCTTGTCTCCAGGAGGTACATATATTAACGGTTCCTGGAGTATCCCCCATGGGAAGGCCTATGTCTCAGCTGGACTCTTTGCAACTACATGTTGCAGGCTGCAGGCTTGCACAAGCATGGTTCTTTCATTTCTTATGCCTTGGGAAATAGGGTAAAAATAGAACATGGCACAGGGCATTAGAAATACTTTTCATGTGTGTCTAGCATCAGAGCAAGGTCTGCTACTGCATTTCAACTCCATATAGTTAAGCTCCCAGCATGTGAAACCTGTTGGCATTTGACAAGTAATGTAAATATTGATCTGTGAAAAAGAAAGCTCTAGGCCAGTCTGGATTTAACTTCATGTTAAAACCTTGCTCCATTGATTTATCTTTGCAAGCTAGAAAATATCAGAGAACTTCCTTAATGATTTTTATGTCATAACATAGTTTATGACAGATCTGTTGGTCACAGTAACAAAATAGGTCACAGTCTGTGTAACTTCGTAGAAGCTGATCTGTAAGGACTGCCTGTTTATTCTGTAGGTAAAATGCCTTAGTTCATTTCCTGTCTGCTCATTTCRTATATGTTATGCTCTGACAAAGGAATTTCCGTGTCCATCTAGCCATCCTGTGGATGGCTTTTCTTTAATATTCATGCTTCTGCTCTCTGATGGCTTTTAAAATGATTCAAGTGTGTATTAAAGCAATTTGCAAGGAGCGTCTGTCCATCTGAGTTATCATGTTGGTACCAAAGTATTTATTTCTGATATTGTACTGCTGTATGAGACTGGTTCCTGGCATTGTATTTTCCAAGCATCTGTGAATGCTGTTTTCCATGACATTTTCAATAAATGGATTGGAATACTGTGTTGATTTATATAGAGAAAATCTGTACGAATTAATTTCCTCTAGTACTACTGTGAAAGGATATTACTTCCTTGTGTCAGCTTCACTTGAAGTGCTGACAAAAGAGAACTTCATTATTTTTCCAGAGACAGAAGCTGTTAATACTGAAATAAAAACTGGGGAAATACCGGTTGTATTTGCTAGCTTGGTGCATGCGAATTACGAATGCAGTYCTTCTGGCTTGTGCACCATTGGTTGAATGTCACAGTATACCACCATTGCTCTTTTCTCTGTTTCATCCTGTGAAGTCTTCAAAGGCTTTTTCTTCAACCTTTTGGCACCTTATGATGATACAAATATTTTCTTCTCCAGTTAATGGGTGTCTTTTTTACTTTTAGCAATATTTCTGACAAGACATCAGCAGGGTAATTTGCTCCATGTATGTGCTGTGCATTTCAGTCCTGATACATGTGTAACTGTTGCATATGTATGCAAGATCTTCTGGGTCCTGTATTAAATATGAGTAGCACCATACATCTATCACATCCAGTCATTTTCCTTTGGAACGAGGATATGTTCMTACTGAGGTTTTTATATTGCTGCTCATCATTATTGTTGTCTGAGTACTCATTTTCAATAAAATTTATTTTAATATCATATATTCCCACTGAAATGTAGTTGTTTATCATGCAAAGATAGGAACAAATAGCCAGATTTTGAATGATTTTTTTTCTGATATGCTTGGGTGCCCCCTCTACATTAAATATATAATTTGCCGTCACTGTCACTGAGTCAGCTTTACTCTTAAGACTTTTTTAAAAAGCAGACACACTTCTTTGGGGCATTAACTAAATCTAGAACATTTCATCTCTAAGGATCAAATTATGATTAAACASAACCAGAGTTCTACAGTGAAAACTGTTAAGCACCACAAATATCATTAACACTGTGTAYTACCTGCTTTTGACGGCATAGGCAGGGTTGTGACACTGTAAAGAAGAAGTTCTGCACAGTGACCGCCAGACACAGGGTCCAAGCCCGGGCTGGCCGAACACGACCGTGTCTCCAGTGGCCCATGCCGAGCCCAAGGTCACCRGGAAGCCGGTGGAGTGGGAACCTTCAGCGAGGTGGTGACGCCGGCGGAGGGGCACTGCGAGCGCGCTGCCGCGGCCGCGGAGCGGGCAGAGCCGCCTTTCGGCTGCTTTGCCCTCCCGGCGGAGGTGACTTTTGTGTGTCGCCGCTGAGTTGCGGGTGCCGCAGTGGCTCAGAGGTGTACAAAGTCTGCAAGCGTGAACAAAGTCTAAAGCAAGGCTGCAGAGTTTTAAAGCACCTCACGTTAAAAAAAATCACGACCCCATCTGCCTAGCATGGAAACGACACAGAGCAGGACTCCACGCTCCTGCATAAACTGCTGGCACGCAGAGCATGCCTGAGCAGGGTATTTCGGAGCTGGCCTCTCATGAACGTTATTTAACCAATTTTATAATGTTTGGGGGAGTATACAGTCTTGATGGGAGAGATGTCAGACCCCTCATCACTTCTGTTTGACTTGTTGTGGTAGCAAAGAGCTGTGGCAGTTATCTCCAGACAGAAATGATTGACTAGAAGTGATTTTTCACCAGGTGACATTTGCAATAATTACATGGTGCTTTGCTTGCTCTGGAGGAAATAATCAGCATGACCTTCAAAGGGCTCTGTGGAAAGTGGTTCTTGTAAAAACAATTATTTGAACCTCCCATCACGGCTGCTGCTGGCACAGATAGGAAACTGGGAAAGTATACTGTGTGTAAGTTAACTGCTGTTGGCCACCGAATGGACAAGCAGTGAGCCAGGCGGGGAAGTGGTGAATTCGAGGAAAATCAGATTTCCTTTGAAACGTGTTGCATATTCGCAACATCTGCTTCTCTCTGCTGGGCTGCAGGTGGAGGAAAAATCAAAACGAGTTGTTGAGAGTAGCTGTGAGGCGGCTGGTCTCTAGGATGGGCTGGGACACTGCCACGGAGCAGAGCCCTGCTCCAGCCTCCTGAAGAAAGGCTTTAGGGCACCGCTTTGCCCYGAATTTTGCAGCAGGTTACCTCTAGCTGCCATGAGTGGCTATGGTTTTGCACCTCTTGTGGCCAGGTTTTGCCACRTTAGAGCTACAAGCCCAGGGTAAATCTCCTGACGAGCCTCCTCTCCCCTTGCATGAGATGGTCTGAACTGAAAACGGAGGCTTAGTGGTCTGACCAGGTGCCAGATTTCCAAGTGACTGGGTTTCCTCTGGGATTTCAAAAGGGCATTAGCTGCCTAAATGCCTTGTAAAGAAAGAAAGCGAGCATCCTACGTGATTTTTAAGCCTGTGAGTTCATCCGGACTGCTGTTCAGATGCCTGCAGTAAAAAGCATTTCCATGCCATTTCCAAGCGTATCACCGTGTAATGCCTGCCTGCGAACTGAGACAGCCATCTGCGAGTGCTGGGGCTGCAAAGAGCTGCCTTAAACCTCGTAAAGCTCTGCCATAGGAAAGACCAAGTTTCAGCCTTCTGAGCTCAGATTTTTTCTACATATGGTAACTCCATCCAAAAATAACACCTTACAGTTAGCTGATTTTTTGAACAGTGTAAGAGAAACAGCTAGTAACAAAGTTACCCGATAATAACCATTTTTCTTCTTGCCTTCAAGTTAACAGAATCTGAGATGGAATATTTAAAATGAGATTTTTCTTTTCTTCAGTGAAATTACACTYATTCTTCTCTAATTAAAAAAAGAATAGACTTTAAATAGACAAATAAATAATCATTTTCAAGCAGGGAGAAAGCAGGGAAAATGACTCATTTTGGTTGATCCTGAAAAGGAAGCCAGGCATCTTGTCTCCCTGTCTGCTGTTTGAGCCAGTAAAGCATGCTGTCTCATTAGAGAAATATAATTATCTTTTACTTTAAAAAGTGTTACTGGACACATTACATGAGCATGGCAACTGTGCAGTCGTAGAGACGGTCCAGGGCCCTTTGTGAACCCCTGGAGCAGTTCCCAGACTCTGAATCCCAGCAGAAGTGTTGGGAAGGCAGTCCACGGCTCAACGCGGGACAGGGAGATGATGTTGTTTCAGTTTGTCGGCTATTTAGAAGAAAGCAGAGTTCTGCTTTGGGCCTCCCGCTGGCTTTATGCACACTCTGGGAAAGCCTCGGTCTGGGCGCGRGCTCCGCAACGCTCCTGCCCGGTGGCTGAGGCCGAGCGCGCTTGTGGCAGTGCGGAGGGGCAGCTCCTGCGGGGCTGAGCGGGGCAGATACCTTGTTTCCCAAACCTGGCCGTATCTGTGAGTCAGCCTCGTTCGTGCTAGCTGAGGGGCGCCAGGTTAGTTAGTTAGTTAGTTAGTGCTGATCCCCCTGCCCTTGGGCAGTGCTCCCGGAGCCAGCAGCTTGGCCAGCGATGATAGCCACCTTCCCGGCTCACCTTGTCTCCGTAACCGCGCTGGGACAAGCCTGCGAGCAGAGCTGAAGGTCTCTCTGCCTAGCTCTTCAGAGAGCATTTGCTGGGTTTGCTACAGCAACTTTCCACAAAAGCTGGATTCCCTCCAGTAGGAGTCCCGGAGCTGAGCCCGGGACACAGGCATTCCCCGCAGCCAGGGAAACCTCCGCCTTCCCCTTCCACGGAATTATGCAGCCTTTTCCCCCTTCAGGCTCTGCTTCTGCAAAGATACTCTGAGGGACAGAATCGATGCTTTTCCTGCCTGCCCTGAAGGTAACGTAAAGCCCATTTGGGTTTCTCCCCGGCACCCAAGCGGTGCCACCATCACGAAGACTCTTGCACATCCTCTTCTAAGACTGGCACCCTTGTAAGGCGATGGATGYGATCTGCAAGCGTGCCAGGGCTTGGAGTTAAACTCCCCATACCTTTTGAACTCGAGCCCAAACATCTGCTAGACCATGGGGATTGGTCAGAAAACTCCTGATGACTCAGAGGAGGAAGCYGAGGCATGGGCGGTCTATTTTTAGCTTTCAGTAAATATACTAAAGTAGTTTACTGAAGAGTCAAAGAAACGACGGGCTATCCTTGCTTGCCCTATTTAGGGAATAAATGTGAAAACCCACTTCTAGAGTCTAAATTATAGGTGCTGCTGGGGAGAGGGGTGGCTGGGGAGGGAAATCTCTGGCCACTGATCTGCCTGGTTCAGGGCAGACTTGCCTTCCTGAAAAGAGTGCAGATAAGTGATGGGAMTCAAGAAACCCAAGGGGGCTCTGAGCTTTTATCTTACAAAGGGAAGCAATAAGAAAAAATAYACTAAAAGTAAACACATTACATGTATATAATATAAAGAAGCTTCTGTTCACTTTGTATCAGAATGCAAGGAGATATTCAGAGTGACTGAAAGGTTGTAGATTCATAGCTGACAAAGATGTACTTTTCAGCCAGCGGAGAATTAGCCTGCAGAATGTGTTGTCACCAGATACTGCAAAGATAAAGACTTTAGTAAGATTGCAAGAAGGAWTATCCATTAATATGTATGAAAGGCTACACACGGAGATGTTAGTAAAATTTAACAAATCACATCTCTGCCTGAAATGTCTTCTGTTATTATTGATAGTAACCCTGTGACTGTGATCGAAAAGGAGAAGAAAAAGTCACTTTTCTTTGTATGTGGCCCTGCCTGCGCCATGCTGGCACATTTCCTTCTCTTGTCTTTGCTTTCAAATCTTTCACACAGCAGAAGAGAGAGAAACCTTTCAAAAGCAGGGAAGAGCTGGCTTCCCAGAGAGCAAATGTTGGCAGGGGCTAGTGGGAGGAAGTGTTGTCCCCACGACTGCTTTAAAGCTGTTTTTGGAAATTGGCTGAATGGGGCTGATGCTGGGGGAGAAAGGGCTGATGATAATTCCTCTGATGAAGTTGTGCTACTGGCTCTCYGACAGAGCAGGGCTGTGCACGATCGCACGATCCTGAGTGAATTGCTGAAATTACATCCCCATTAATAAAATCATCTCCTTTCATGAAAACAGATTGAGTTTTTTTTTTTTTTTTTCTTCCTTGAACTGCTCTTGGCAATGAAGTAATTTCGGAGGGCAAGGTGACATGAAAGACCGACCAGACCAGACCAGTATCAGAAATGAGCCCACAGGCTTGCTGTAAGGAGGGCTCTCGTGCACATGGTCTGGCAGGCGGATGGCACAGCCTGGATTTTGCCAGGTGGAAGCTAGGGCAGAAATTGTGTGAGAAGCTTGAGATTTGGTCTGTGGGTTTTTGTTGGAGTAGTATGTTCTCTAAAGAAAAAAAAAAGATGAAGAAAATTTATTTCACCTCCATCTGTCAATGGCAGGGAGATAGACTGCTTTGCCACAGGCATTGCTGTTCCTTAAAAGCTTCCAAATGCTTCTCCACCGAGATTTTGTTGAGGTTTATTTTCTTGGAGTAGTTATGGTCACAGAATAGCATGATGGATTCACAGCAGTGGGAAGCAGAGCATCTGCTGAAATGACTTCAGAACTGTAAAATGATTCAATTCACCTAAGAAAATTCTGGTGAACAACAGAAAAGGGGAATGACCCCAAAACAGAAAATGAAGGTTATTACCAGTCAACATTTATTAACAGTCTCCAGAGCTTGGGAATTCAAGCTCTAGATTTTCTTTAAATAAAAATGGGATTTCTTTGGGGCTCTGTTATGTGGTAGAGCTGTACGAAGTGGCCCCAGCTTCCTGCTGAAATAAATGTATAGCAAGSTTGGTGCTGCTCTCCTGCCCCGCAACTGAAGACATATCTGACCCAGCACTGTGCTGGAGGCAGTTCAGTTTCATCAGCCACCTCCAGAACTGCGCCRCGCTCCTGGGATTTGCAGTATTTGCATTCGGGTGGTCCCCGGTGCTCATCCTCCTCCTCTGCCTCCCCTCCACGTCCCTGACGCTGCCCTGGGCTCCCTCTCCAAGTTGCTGGGYGTTCATCTGGCAGCACAACCCCTTGCTGAACCGTACAGGAGCCACACAGGCATTTCATTCTTGCTTTTCCTCTTCCAGCACCTCAGGTCTGAAAGCCTGCGGGTTTTAGGAGGGGGATTAGCGTAGCCTGGCTTCCCGCCAGCTGGCCAAAGTGACTGCCAGCTCTCAGAGGTGCTGGCGGCTGGTGCTGATTGCACCGAGTCTTCTCCGTTGTTCCTCAGAAAGCTGGTTGTGGCCACGGCTGGGGGCAGTCTCCTGCCCACCGTCACTAGTGGCTTGTTTGGACATCAGGCCAAGAGCAGGCCTTGCTTGTCAGCTCCAGCAGAAGGCTGCTCAGGACCTACAAAAAATAGCATTTTGCATTCTTCTGTACTAAGCAAGAACTTATTCTATTATTGGTATTAATGCTGATGAGAAATTGAAGACTAAATGATTAAAAAAATACTCTCTATTTGGAGGCATTCAAGCCTAAGTAAGTTTGGTAGCTGAATTGTCTGTCAATAGTCTTTTAAACTTACTTGGCTCAGATCAGAGTCACATCTCCAGGAAAGCCATATAGTAAAAAAATCAATATTAAAGTTAATAACATTAAGTTTTCCACAGAGAGAATCTGTCTGGGATTGCATTGCCTTGTGGTTATTCATTAATCTCCAGATGTTCTTCACTGAGAACTACAACTCCTGCTTTTTTCTTTTCTTTTTTTTTTTTTTTTTCTTTCTGTTTCAAGCACTAGCAAAAATGACAGCCAGCTGGAGAGACAAGGTACCAATGTTACGGGATCTCTCTCTGCTTCTTCTCTTCTCTTCTCTAACAGCTTCACGACTTCCTTACTTCTCTGATGTTAGGAGATAGTATGCTGTGAAGTGAACTTCTGTCGCCCGCGGTTTGCCACTGCGAGTGCTGCGCCCCAGGTGCCTCTGTGCGGCTCAGCTGTGCACGACAGCCCCAATGCCGGTGTCCCACGCCAGCCGGGAGGTGCCCTCAGGGGCTGCTGGGGCTGTGTCAGAGGTGCTTCTGGCTTCCCAAATGCTCTTCTGCACTGAGTCCTCAAAAGTATGAGGTGTCCTCTCTGCAGTAGACTCTGACTGATTTTTCTCAGGTAGCTGTCCAAAACAGGAACATTCGTATTTTCAGGGTCTGATCTCAATCCTCAGCTCTGCCTGCCTGCCTGCCTACCCTCTTTATTTCACATTGGATTCTGAATCAGTGAAGTTGCTTGCTACTGCAGACAAAAATTGTACTTATGTGCGTGGACACTGCTTGCCACAGTAAAGAAATTCCCATTGGGTTTGAGTGTAYCTGTTTAGTGTTAAAATACAGTGCTTAGTTATTTTGGGTGACTTCCTTGTAATGGGCTGTGCTGAAGAGAACTGACTAGTTGTCTAAGTCTCTTTAGATGATGTCCTTCTCTCTGGATGTTCTCCTGCACAGTGGTTGCATGTGGTGCTATATTTTAGTACTGTCGCTTCTGCTCCATCTTTATAACTTCATTTCCTTCTATTGTTACAGCATTTTTTGCTGTTTTTTCTTCTGGTACATGGGAAAACACTTTTTAAAAAAATATCACAGTTTCATTTTGCTTTTTTCTTCTTTCATTTAGAATATGCTCATTTGTCCAATTAATCCTATTGTTTGTTTTTTGAAATATTTTGCTTCCTTTTCATCATATTGTTATATGTTAGCTGAACTGCATTAGCYAGTCTGATGGTCAGTTCTAATTGGTGAGAAATACATAAGGCATTTGCTTTTCCTTGGAAACCACTTTGTGCTCCATAACAAAATTTAAGACCTATAAAATGTACTAATAGTTTGCCTGAATGCAGCTGTGCTAAGGAAGTAGTGTGGATTTAAACATAGTAAAGTCTGCTCCATTGGAATAGCAGTTGGAGCGTGGAGCCCACATTATTGTTTCCAATCCCAGACAATAAAGGCAGTGTGTACATTTTGGGGATGGGAATTCTCTAATGTGATGAGTAATCAAGTGAGCCACTGATCCGTGTCATATCCGTGGGACTTCTGCTGAAAAATGAAGGTAGAACACAGCCAAGAGTGATTATAACCCCACCTTTCTCTGACTGTCCCTCCTCAGCTCCCATTGCAGCTATAAAGAGTCACCTGGACTCTGCGTTTGAGGACCGGGAGAGACACTAGCCAGGCCAGGGATGCACAGGATGGGTTCAGGCTTTCAGAGTGGAAAGAGACAGAATTCGTCCTTGGTTTTTGGCCAGAATCTGCCTTATTGAGTGTCCTGTGCTCATGGTTTGTGCACATGTAGCAGCAGGAGACGAGCATGCAGATAGCTGTGAGTGGCGTATTGAGTGGTCCTACTCGGGGCAAGGAGTGGTGGTTGCATTTCTCTTGCTGTGGCATCTCCCACCTCTGCTGCTGCCCTGGCACCATCTTCTGTGAGTATGCAGGCTGCTGAGGACACGCATGCCTCCGGACCACTCTCCGATACACTGTGCCGTGTAGCATCAAACCACCTGCTGCTGGGCTGCTTCGGCTCAGCATAAATACATGGCAGTGGGGAGGAGGAAGAAAATGCCACATGTAGCAGAAGGTGCTACCAGCCTTGCAACAGGGATAGGATTCATTTTATGAACCTCTCTGCTAAAGACACAAGGATTTCCTTCTGAAAKGCAGCTTAAAATAGTAAAACTGAACTATTGAATAGCGGCTTTTAGCAGCTTTGTTTTTGTCTATTTTAGGCTGAATTTTCCTCTGGTAGTCACATTCCATAACTCCTTTTACATGCAATACCCTGTTCTAGCCCTGCACGCTCACAGCTCCTCCTTTCCTGCCRGGTGATTTCCTTCCATAAATGTTTACATTCAGATATTAAAGTTGTAGCTAGCTGAAAGGTCAGTGCCTCTGCAACTTTCCTTCGGGACGGTGATGAATATGCATTTCAGCTCTTGCACACCTCCAGCTGTCACTGAGAAAGACTTTAGCAGTTTTCACAACAGTCATTTAACCCACCAGTGGCCATGGGCATGGCCACAGCCATCACTCACTTCCTTAGCAGTTTGGCCTGGGACCAAAGTCTCCTCTATCTTAAACACTCAACYTTCTAGATTCTGTCTTCTAGATAATCTAGGACTCCAATCTATGAATGTATTTCAAAATATTAATTTGCTCTGGCTGTTAAACAGTAAAAATGGCAAAGAAGATTCTCCAGTTTACTCTCTTACAGTCGCATTTGCTATGTGTGACTTGTAGGAGTAAAACCAAATAAGCACTTATTTTGATTCCTTGAGTTTTGATCCAGGTTGTCCGGCTTTCACACCTCTGGAGACAGATGTAACTGATCTGCAGTGATGGGAGTGAGGCACGTGATGTGAGTTATGGCAAAGCACYGAGGCATGTGGAAATATACAGGAGGAGATAGCAAGGAACACTCTGCCCCGGTGTCTGCAGCTCTGCTGGCCCATCAGCAGGACTGCCCAGGTGCAGGAGATCTGAATATGAACATATAGTCTGGGGGCAGATCAACTGAGAAAGACTGAGCTGTTCTTATATGCTCCTTTTTTAAGAATAGGATCCATCTGTAGGTGCTTATAATGGCTTCTATCTGGTCTGCACTCCTCCCTGTCACCTGTGTAATATTTTGTATTGGAAGGTATTAATTGTTGCCACAGTGCAACAATTTGCCTATTTACCTATTTACTTATYGCTCTGGAATAAGCCTAAGTGAAAGGTAGTTAGGCTTTCATGTTGACCAAGTGGCAGCCACAATTAATGTAGCTCTGGGTAATTACAGTGCAGCACCTGGCCATGCCTATGAGGCTTGAGCAGAAGCCAGGCCATGTGGGTGGAGGGTTTCCCTAGAGGCCATTGCAAATGTGGGGTTGGGCGATGGATTGATTACAGCTGTGTGTGTGTTTAAAAATAGCTTTCTAACTTTCCAGAGGAATTTATTTGTTATGGAGTCACTGAAAGGCTGTAGTAAGAGATCCAGGAGAGAGCAGCTGCTGGGGGTGAGCCAAGAGACAGAGCTTCTTCTGGGCATGATGCTCTCTGGAAAGGCAAACTTGGGCTGCTGAACAAGAAACCTGCTCCTGTTTGTTTGTTTTCTGTGTTCAGGGAAACAAGACTTCATGTACGTTTTGTATGATAAATAAACATCACTGCACCAAGGAATTGCTTGACACTTATMATCAGTTGTATTGTAGTGGAAATTACCTGGCAAGACCCCACGTATTGGCTAATGCTCAGGCCAGATGGAAGWAACAATATGTTTAAAATCTTAATTAACTAGTTTATTACATGTCCAGTTTTCTGTTTTTAAATAAATTGCTAGGAAGGCTTTTTTAAACAAATGTATATTTTAGTGCATCCTGGTTTACCACCTGAACACCCAAAATCTCAGYTTTAACACCAAAATTGTTAGCTTGGCTATAACAGTAGAGCTAATTGGTAACATATGTGAAACAGAGTAAAAATCCTGCAAAAGGACAAGGAACATGGCAGAGATCTGAAATGAGGGACACACACCATTATTCCTGCAAGAAAAGTGCAGTGCTCTGAGGCTTCCGCCTTCGTTTATAAACAGCAATAGTAATTAATGTTTCMTGACAGTAAAGCATTAGAATGAAAAGGGACTCCAGTAAGTGTAGGTATGGGATTAATACAGTTTCAAGTGAGGCTTTTCMCAATGAATTGCCCTAAAACACAGCCCCTACGTATAGTGGAATGGTAGGGAAGGAAGCAATGGCATTCAAGTAGATTAGGGCAGAAAACCTTAGTTTCACTATGTGCATGTGGAAAGGTTTGCATTCTTGTAAGAAGGAGTAAATTAGGAGGAAGGGATTATACTGAGACAGAAGTAGTGATGAGGCTGGGGTGCAGAGAAGTTGAGGTGGAGAGACCATGGAGGGCAGGTCCGAGGGGCTCCTGGTAAAACATCACAGAACTGCAGGACTCTGTAATCTCAGGGCCACCACTGCTTCCCATTAATGCATGCTTAGCCACACAGAGGAGTGGAAACATCAGCTGCGCGTGCAGTGAAAAGTAGTTCGGGCTTAGTAAGGGTGACAGCTCGCAGAGCTGGAGGGGAGAYGATTCAGAGCTGTGGCTTGGCCTATGCACATCTGCGGAGTCACGTCAGTGGGTTTCAAAGACCTACCTTGGCCTTACAAACGTGTATTGCAGAATAAAAAGTGCTAAGGGTTTTTTTCTTTGTTTTTTTTCCAGTTCAAGGTTGAGTTTGCAGGGATGGCCACGAGGAAAGAAACTTGCAAGCAGTAGGCTTTTGTCTTGGTGTCAGTGGGAGCAAAATCTCACAATGTGCTCTTTAATATCAGTTTTCCGTGGATAACCTTATTCTTTGGCCAGGTGTATGCCGTGATTTTGTCTGCAGGGTTATATCTGCTCAGGGTATGACAAATTCATGGTTTCTTATTGATACATATTGCTATATTGATTAGTGCCTCAGTGCCAGGAAGGTGTCAGGACTTCCGAAGGCTTCGTGCATGCCCTTTGGGGAGGTGAGGCTGCAGAGAAATTCCTCCCATTAGCAGGTCTTACACCCACAGGGGCTGACTCGGACCGTTAAGGCAGGAAAATATCTGCTGTGCAAACTTCGCAGCCTTCCAATGGAACCAGCCTGGCGTTTTATTTAGTCTCACGTCTCAGACAGTAGATTTGCCTATCATGGCACACACAGAGGAAAGAGATTCTAGTATTAGAGGAAAAAAAAGCATTGTTCAAATAGTTGCCAAAACACATTCTAGGGAAGAGTGGATCTGTGAGGCAAAAGTAACAAAATCAGGTCATAACTTTCCAAAAATCGACATGATTTGTAAATCTCGTATAGTCAGAGTGCAGAGACATGACTGCCTCAGCTCAGGCTGATCCTCGGCTCCTATTTCCTGTACAAGTGTACTCAGGGACATCTAAGTACTTCTAACTTTATGACATCACATTTTTAGACTATAAATCACCATTTTCTTCAAACAACCTTAGCTTTGTTTGGAGGAGAGCCTGTCAAAGGCACTTCCACCGGAAGAACCTGATCAGTTACTGCTGGGCAGCAGAGCTGCATTACTGGAAGTAGCGGTGATAAGAGGGGACAAAGGGGTAGGGAGGACAAGTAACAAGTTTACTTTGGGTATGCCAATGAGCAGGCATAGCACGTTTTGAAAGTATTGCAGCAAGGTGAGCTTTGAGAAGGAAGTTGAAGGCAAATACAGCTGCTGGGTGTGTTTTCTTGGTCTGSCCTTTCCATTGGCTGGAATTATCTTATTTATTTTTAGCACTTCCCTCAAGTGCCCTAATGTTATTGCTTAACTGCTGGGATCAGTGGGAAAAGGTGAAAACAGAGGTAAAAATATGGAAGGTGATTTTACACTGATTAAGCAGCRAGCTGTTTGCTGTATTCCTTCAGAACCCTGAAGCACCAGAAGAAAAAGTTCCATACAGTAAAAGTTTTGCTTAAAATACCAGTTCCTTTTCTGATATTTCATACAATCTGATTTTTTCCATGACTACCCTCAGCTGTATAGGGGCCTTTCATATGCCCAGATCTGTTGACCTCTGGTAAAAATGCTCAAAGGAGGCAGCTCATTAACTCTTGCTTCGGAGCTGAACACGTCTTGATGTGCAGATCGCTGACAGCACAAAACATCCTTTCTGACTATGTAGGTAGGTGTAATAGCAGTATTGACAGTGTGTACCTGCTGCAGGCAAAACACAGGGGATTCTCCATCTTCCCAGCATTTCACCTGAGGAATAATGACCAAGGAGAGCGAAGAATCATTGGGGAATGAATCTAACACAAAGCGCTGCAGTGAAAGCTGTTCGCCAAAATGATGTTACAGTTCCCGCAATTCAAAACCCATTACCGCATCTCAAATCAGACCCTCAAAATAAACATTGACTTTTAAAAGTCCTGGCCACTACCAGATAGTTACTAATTAAAATAAGGATGTCTTTTATTTGCATAAAGGCTTTCAAGCTCTGTTACGTACAGAAGGCTTTTCAAATGTTTAGCAATTCCAGGCATGAGCAGTTTATCTGAACATTTTGACTGCAGTACAGTAGACTACAAACAAGGCGATGTTGTGTTAATGTGGGGAACCAGAAAGCAAAACTAAATGGAATACTTCAGTTATCTAAACTGGCTGGAATTAAACAGCATAAATAAGAAGAAAGTTACATCTAATGTATCACTTTTTAACTATACAAGATGTTAGACATCAAAGTCGGGATCTTTTAAAAGAAAAATTGTTGGCAATGTGTGCCTGTTGGGCATGCTGCTTTATTTTGTTGTTTTGATTTCTTTCTCTACTCTGAAATCATGAAGGATCATGGAGAGAGGTAAAATGAATCCATTAGAGAAGTTAAGCACTAGCGTTCAGTAAAGGAAGAAAATTAAAAATCAAATATCGAATGTATTATTATGATGACTTGGCTGCTTCATCATCTTAGCTAGTGTCTGTTTCTTTTCCTAAATTAAGAGAGAGTGGTTTCCAGCTCAATTTAAGGTGGAATCAATCTTGCATCTGCTGGTCTTCTGTGACCAGTGAATACTGAATACCTCTGAATACCTCTCTTCTCATGGATGGGAACTGGTGAGTGCACGGGGACCCTCCCAAGGTCCTTGGGAATCACTGTGCTCTGCTGCGGCACTGTTCTCCAGCCACAGCATGGAAATTGGCTGGCCRAGGCACTCTGCAGCAGAGCTGCATGCCCCTGCTAATAGCATTGGTCAGCGCTGTGGTTTTCTCCAGGCTGGTAGATCTCTGCTGCAGAAATAGCAGTTTGTGAAGATGGACAGAAATTGTCTGCATTTGCTGCTTGAGTTCCTAGCTGGATCAGTCCAAGAGATTTTGTTTCTCCATGAATGGCAGCTGAAAATAGACCTGAGGAAAGATCACTTTTAATGTCAAGTGGCACTGTTTCATTACGCAGATTTTTCAGAACTGCAGCCAAATCAGTCCAGTGCTGCTTAATTGCTTAATATGATAAATCACAGATTTTGCCAGCTGCTTGCCTAATTATGTATTTTATTCGTTGTAAACATCAGCTCTAAGAGGATGGAATGGGGGCCACGCAGGGTTTCCACAGTCAATCTGATGGGCTCGAGTACAGCAACCATTCCTGACACTATATTTAGCTTGCCCTCATTGATGTGGTTGAAATGAACCTCCAAGAAGTGATCTTTTACACTCCAAGCTTCAAAATGAGGACCCTCATCGCTATTTCTTCAGGGAAACTGTGTTTCTGAAGCCATTCTAAAAGATTATTCATCTTATCTCCAGAGGACTTGCATAAGATATCTGTTGGCCTCTTTCAATGTTTTCAGTCCAGAGTTTCGCAGGTCAGGACAACTTCTGGCAAGACCGAGGTGCCTCCTCTTCTTCTTAGCCCCTGTCTCATCAGCCCAAGACTCACTCTGTTTCTTTGTGCTTTTACTCAGGGCCAAGCAATTCTGCCAAATTGGGAAAGTACTGTTTCTGGAACAACTAAAAGTTTAGTTTCATCTRTTTTTATTTTTAAAGGAAAGCTAGAAATTAAAGTCTAAGCTCAAAGAGGCAGAGACATGGTGACGTTAAGTGCCRTATGACACAGAGTGGCAGAAGTCATTTACTCTTGGGAGCTGATGGTTGCTGCCTGCAGGGTATGGAGGAGAGAGGGGCATCGCAGTCATTGGGKAAGGCATGATCTTAGCCCACCACCGCCCCAGTTTCTCTTCAGTGGCTGTTCCAGGCCTGCACAGGTGGAGGAAGCAGCACCGAGTGTGTCCATTCCTGCCACCACACCATGTGGGGTTTGTTTGCACCCCTTTAAAAGCACTCCCATCTAGCAACGTGCCATGAACAGAAGATGCATTTCAACTGTAGAAACGCTACTGAGGTTCATACATATTAATGCTTATATAATGCCTGCTCTTTCTGATCTGCTTTGATCGAAAAATAAGCYGAATTTCTTATCTTCTGCTGCTGCATCAGGAGTTGAATTTTGAAGCAGTATATTTTCGTGCTGTGTCCCAAATACATTTGAATTAAATGTGGTCATTTTAATATTGGGGAAAACAACAACCTCTATTTAGAATCAGTGTTTGTACAAAGGGAATTGTATAATATTGCACTTTAAAGTGAAGGTCATTACAGACAATTATTTGGGACATTATAGTTAAGGAAAAGAGCACYCAAGCCTTCCTTATTAGCTGAGTAAAATATAAATGCCTTTGCCTTATTTTYAAGTTGCTGAAAATTAAAGATCTTTAGCTTCAGAGGTTTTAATATCACTTTAGATTTTTTTTTGCATCTCATTGTACATTGACATTGGAAAGATGAACCATCCATGTTTAAATTTTGAGATCACGGTTCTCCTCTTGCAGATAAACTGTATTTTGTCTAGACAGAGCAGATTTACAGAAATGAAGACCTGAGGTCTGCTTACAAAAATATGTCTATGAAGTATGCTCTTAAACTGCAGAAATGAYTATGCACATGACAACTGAACTACTCTGCATACAATTTGATAAATGGGTTGTTCCCTCTGATTAGCCATTGATGGATGGATTGATCATTAGCAATAAATGGATGCAGATGCTTGTACTGTAGCGTCACGGGTACCTTTGAAACACTTTTTACACACATACTTTTCATGTGAACTTAGACCACACTTCCTCTGTTGAAACGTACATCGTTAAAAATTTAGGTCCATAGAAATTCTAAAAGTTATTAAACTTCATCTTGTATTTTGTGAATATTTTGTTTCTGCTCTTTGGATTTTTTCTTCTTTCCTCTTTTTCTGGATGAGCTGAAAACCTTACAACAGGAAGAAGCACATAGGTTTTCATTTTGGGGGTAAAACARTTGTTCAAGGGCAAAGCTGACACCGTCAGAGGTTTGCTTATGGTGACTCTGTTTTATGGAAAAGGTAATGCAAAGATTTTGGGTTCTTACTTTCAGTGTGGTCATGCCTTCTTCATTTGTAGAGCTCCCCTCAGCCTCATATTTTCCTTATATAAGCTCAGAATAGATATCCTCAAGCCCAAGGAGTTCTGCCCCTACAATCTCCACATACTTTGACTGAAAAACCTCTTAGGATCGTGGTTTTACATTCTCTGGTCATGGTGGAAAATCTTTTTTTTAAAAAAAAAAAAAAAAAGAAAGAAAGAAAGAAAGAGCAAGACTATACACTAGAAATCCATAGATTTTCTTAGTAGTTTTTCTTGGTGTCAGGTTAATTTGGTAAGTTTCATCAAAATCATCTGAAGTCAGTAGAGCTGAGAAAAAAAAATGTATTTTAAAGTTATTTTTAGCACTAAAATTGCTGATGAAAAATTCACAATCTTTGCCTGGTTGATCTTACTCTGAGTTAAAAAGCAACTATGTTTGCAGACAGTTAGCTTAGGAGTTTCAAAATTCTGAGTTTATAAGGTTGACAATTGAGTATTTTGCATTAGACACACTAAAAAGGAGCATATAATTTTCAAAGTGAACGCACTGGCTAGTTCAGGTTGGCTTTGAAGAACTCTTAACTGCCTGTGACCTTTAGCTCTTAAATCTGTTCTACACTTAAGGTTCGCAGTAAACCTGCCATAAACCAGTAAGCCACTTGAAAAGTTTAAACWTTTAATCTCTTAGAGTAGGTCCATAGCAAAATGTAAATCTCATGCTTTTGAGAGCACTAGCTGGATTAAAAGGATCTGAAGGAGTAAAGGGATACAACCCTGCAGACCCAGTGCTGCAGCTCCACCGACCCACAAAGACTGGGAGATGTCATTGGTAAAGTCTGTAAACTCAGGTGAACTAAACTGCAAGCTTGTCCAGAAGGTAAAAAGGAAAATAAACCCAGCCATGAATTCATTTTGCAGATTACTCCCATGCTTACTTACTGTTTCCCATTATACGTGTCTAGGATTGGGGTAGGCAATATTACAGATTTTTTTTTCTAAGAATAGCGTAAAGGGCAGTTTCTCACATGGAATTAGTGAAGTTTTACTGTGTTCAGAGGATCCTAGGACTGAAAAGAGTTTAGAATAGGTCAACTCTTTAATTTTGCTACTGGTAACAGGACAGTAACTGTTTGTTAGGTCACTTGCTGACTGGGGACAGGAACCATATTATCAGGAACATCAGAGCTTAACCTGGTCTTTGTCTCACAGCAGACAAATAGTGGTTCGAGCAGTTTTGATCCCTGCTGATTCTCCATGATGGGACACTCTGTCTCCCAGGCCGTCCATGACAAAAAGTCAGTGTGCTTCTCCTTTCTGTGGCTGCGAGCATGGCTTATCTTTGAAGAACTGGAAGAACACTGGTCTGCCAGTAGTGCAAGAATTATAAGTAGCTTTGAAATTAGAGACCTCTCTTCCATCCCCCTTCTGTATTTCCCATATCTTTTGTCAGTTTAAACATTCCTCCTAAGTTCTGAAGTCCTGGATCAATCTGGCCCTGAGAACCTTCTTGCAGTGAAAAAAATCCTATTCAGACCTCAATAAGCTATCACAGCAGAGGTAAGAATAATTCTCCAAGGTTCTCATAACTTCTTGGATGAGCCTGCATTAATTTGTACGTGTTTCTTCTGATTTTGTGATCATAACCACCCTGTGACTGACTAAGAAAATCCTTCAGAAAGTCAGGCAATTGTGTGGAAGATCAGGAATGAAAATGTGAGTCCTGTGCATCATCTCCACACAGCTGGGGAAAGCCCACATGTATGAACACATCACTTCTCCCAAGATTTTCAGGAATTTAGAGCCTTTTCTGTAACAATGAACATAGCTCATGGAAAGTAACAGCACCCAAAACTTTGTCTGCTCTGTTGACTTCAGACTGGCATGCTGCAAGGCCAGTCACAGAGCAGGTGGACCCCATTGTGCCTGGGATTTCCGTTTCTATCTTGTCCGGTAGCCTGGAGAGTTAGGGCACCAGTGTGCCATGTAGATAATGGGTGCTAGTGCAGCTGGACACATGGCCTTTGTCCACAGCATCTCACACTTCCAACTGTTCATCCATGCCAGTGAAGGTGTGTGGAGCAGGCAAGGCGAGAGACCGTGTAGATAAGTATCTGTCTCATGCAGTACGTTGCAGCATTTGAGCAGAACAATGTCYGTGACGTTGGGCCTCCAGTTTGAACATGTCATGCTTGCCTAGTGATTTGGGATGGCAAGGAGACGCGAGCCACCAAAGCAGAGYCCAGCTACCTATGCCTGTGTGCGACATGCCACTAAGCACCTCTGTCCTCACTGAGTGAGAACAATTTGCAACAACCTGTTTGCTCCTGAAGAGCAGCASGGGCTTAATGGAACCTTGCTGTGTTGGTTTCTCCTCTGTTTGTCCATATCTAGTTTCTACTTTTAAAACATTTAGGAGTTAAATAGTAGTGTGGGAGTCTGTTTTGCATAGTCCTTTGAGACAAAGTGCCAGATGCACTGAGAGGTCTGAAATAATGTTTTCCCAGTAGTACAAAACTATTAGTTCTAACCTTGCATTAAGTGAGGTCTTGTGTTTTAACCACAACGCAAGTTTTATGCAGGCAGGGGCAGTTATATTGCCTTCTGCAGATACTTTGCAGTGTCTCAGCAAATCTAAACCTAGCAGTAACCATATCAGAGGCTTGGAGTAGCTTTGTCAATTTGTAACTTTGCTGTTGTCAGGTCAGTACAATGTACACTCACATWCGAAGTGCACATCTCAAACACCCTTTCTTTCTCGAGCGTTTACATTTTAAACTGTGCTATTTAGATATATGTATTTTCTCCAACAGTTTGGAAAATTCTGTGCATCTCTTGCACATTTTGGAGTCACTGATGTTTGCGGTCTGTCAGGGGATTTGACAAATTCAAATGTGTTGCTCTGCAAGGCATAGAAATCCTGCTCTTCACCAAGAGCTATTATTCGAGGCTCAGTTAATCTTTTGTCTGCATTCTGCCTTTAGCAGCTGACTGAAGTTCCTTGCAGTTTGCTGTGTGCAGTGTGATGTATTGTTGTAGGAGCTGTCGTGCCCTTTGTCTAACACTCAGGCTTGTCTGAGTCTCTCTTGCATTATCTTTCAGCCTGGCAATTYTTACTGAGCCGCAGTTGTCCCCAAGATTTCTCAAGCCCAGTAGTGCGTACGGTGTTTATAGAGGCTCAGAGAGAACTTCTCTGTTGCAAGTATTTAAGGCTTGACAGGGTTCTTTGTATATCCAAGTCTCGCACATTATGTCCTCCATATGTTTTGCATGTGAATTTTGTATTGTTTCCAGACAAAGARAAATTTAGTTCTGGGTGGTGTCTGGAGCTTGATACATTTTTCTTTTCTCTGCCTTAGAATCACAAACTTGAAAAATAGTATTGCATCATTTTAAAAATAAGTTGAACYAATTTATCCTACTTTAGTGGAGTAATGTGGCCAAAGAATTGAGTCGGTGGCATTTGCAGAGTATATCAGAGATTTAGGCTCAAGAGGTGAGGGTTTAAGTCAAAGGCCAGCTGYGACCAAGCCTGCTTTTTCTCACCAATACTCTCCAGTTACAGTATTTTAAAATGAAAACATTTTAAATAGTTTTTTAAACGGAAAAGTGCTGTTTTTCGTGGAGTTTGGTGGCACATTTGGAGGATGACAGTTACCTCCTTAATGAACATTTAAAGTGCATTGTGAGGCAACCAAATAACTCAGTGAAGTGCCCACAAGACACCTTAGTAAAATGCCCACATAACATGAGAGGAGAAGCCTCAGAAAAATAAACTTGGCTTATAGTCTGCTGTGGCTCTTAACTAAAGAATTAAAAAAGCCAAGGATATGTGGTTGGTGTTCAAAGGCATATTTCAATAATATTTGAAGTCTTTTGAATTTTTCCTAGCAAAAGTAGATTTCTCAYTTGCTTCTGAGATGGGATGGCAGCTGGGTTAGTCTGAACAGTGTGTGGCCGATGAGCAGATCTCAATGCCATTTGTTATCTGGTGTTGGCAGTGCATCTCTTGCATTTCTTCTCTGTTGAGTGGGGCTCGTTATTGTGCTTGTTCTTGCTTGAGCAGCAGATCAATCAAATGTTTAGTCTTTGTGACTGTGGCAAGCTCCTGAGTTGTTCATGATGGGTTTTTCTTACGATCAATTTTGTGTATTATGCAACAGATGTCAGAAATATTTTGATCTGATATAGCAGAGATCAGTGGTCTGTCTCATGCAGAATCTACTTGTGTCTGAGTCAATTAATCCTTCCTCTAGCATCTGCCCTTTTATACAGAAATAAATGCCCAAGAGACGAGGAGAGGGCAGAGAAACATTTAGATGTGGATAGGCATGTAGAAATGCTCAAGACTCTCCTTCAGAGAAAGAAATGTGATATTTTTTAATTTGGTTGGGCAGTTCCCTCTGCTGCCTTACTTGTGGCTTGTTTCCTCCTAGTTATATGGARCAAAGAGCCTGTACTGCACACTGAAAGTAGCAGAGTGAGGATGAGAACCCCCAAATTTAGGAGAAAGTAAGCCCAGCTTGTGATGTTCTTGGGAAATCAATACTATGGAAAAGCTGATCCTTTCCTTMCTCCCATTTTCTAATTGGAAATGTTGGTCTCGTCCTTCACCTCCTCTGTTCTGTTTGCTTGGCAGAAGAAACAGGTCCTGCTCTCCCAGAGAGCTCTGGAGCTCCTGCCGAGCTAGCTGCTCATGGACTTTGCCTCCTGGAGGGTTGCTGAGTGGCAGTGCCCTGGAAAATGGGATTTCTGTCTGTGCCAGCCAAAAGAGTACACCCAGTGGCTAGGAACCTCTCCTGCGCTGGGGGCCCAGTGGGGTTTCTGCTTACCCTGGGGCATGCATCTTACCTACCCCAGCACCATCCAGTAATAAAGCAAAAAATGAACTACAAATAACACAGCCATGGCGTGAGTGAAGGGAAGCTGCAAACATGTTGGCTTGGGGGCTCAAGGGTCCCTCACTTTGCTGAAGTTTGATACTGCCAGGAAACATCTGAGCATAAAACTAAATGATGTCACTCATCTCCAAAATGCTTATGGTCRAAAAAGAGGATAAGAGACAATGCAGAAATGGCAGAGCACCAAGAGTAAGGCCACACGTCTGAGTGCAAAGGGCCATGGCCAAGATGCCAAGATGTGTTCTCACTCCAAGGATGTACATCAGTAAACGGCTGCTCCCAGATGATTAAGGTTGAAACTCACTTCTCATTTTGAGTCTCATGTGAATGGCTTCTCCCACTCTAGAGCTGTTCCTGCTCAAAGAAATGTCAGCTCCCCTGAGACATCCCATGAGCACAAGGAGATTTTTTACCTTTTCCTGRTGCAAACAGTGTTGGTTGCACACCAGATACAAAAGAATAAAAACATTTCTAGGCTTTACACCAGCCCAAAGCAGTGTGGTCTGAAACAAACTTACTCGAGTTATACGAGTATGGTAAGAGACGTTGCCTCTGACTAATCTGGCTAATTTTCCAGAGTTGGGGTGCAAACACCAAGGAGCACCCACCAGGACAGAATTCAGCCTAGTAGGCCAGGTGGCCAGATGGGGGACACATCCCGGGGAATGGAGGTGCCCCTGCCCACCTGCAGTCATTGTGCTCCGCTTTGCTTGTCATGGGTGGTAGCACTGAGCTCTGAGGAACACTCTGGATCAAATCAAACACAAGGTCCCCTAGCTATTGACCACTCTTCTCTTCCTCTCCTACTTAAAAACCAGCCGCAGAGCAGAATTGTTCAAAGCTATTTGATGGATACTTTGATCTGTTTGATTTTTCTGCTTCCCTTCAACATCATTCTTTTTTCCAGACTCTAGTAATTCTCTGTTTCACCTGGTCCCCCGAGGAACTGCTCATTCCGTCTTGGTAATGAAATTCATTTAGGAAGGGTTTTTGTACTCTGTGCAATATAATGTGAATAATGTATGTGTTATCAAAGCATATATAATTAGTCCATTACTCAGCTAAACAAAATCTAAATACCTAGGATTCTGATAACAGGTCAGGTAGAAAGGCTTTTGTTACTGTGTTCTTCTATACTTTAGTTTTTGGTCCTATAACMTCTTTATCTCCAATACCATATGACTGGTGATAGTTTTAATTTCTAATGAATCATTATGTGAATCCATGATAACTGAAGGCCTTAGATGGGTGAATTTCACTAGGTCATTAAACCATAATAGCACTAACAAAATAAAATAAAGGAATCTAAATATAYTCACTGTTTTTCAGATGAGGTGTTGGTTGAGTGGTTGTATATCTGAGCCTCCAAAAATGCTTCAATTTTCCTAAGTCCTTGAGTTCTGGATGATTATTTTACATATTCTGATTTTATTCCCTTTAAGTTTATAAAAAAATGCTAGTCATCTTAAAGATATTTGTTAAACAGTTCTGTGTTTATTCACTTTCAGTGGTCTGGATTCTGACATAAAGATACCTTTGCACAGATGGTCTAAGGCCTTCTGCCTTCTGCAGCCAATGGCTTGAACCTCTAGCACTTGTCTTAGAATAAATATATTTAAGTCAAGCCTACAGGCTGGATTTCAGCCTCTACCTATTCCATTCACTGTCATATTCTTCTTATTTCAAGAGGTACATCTACTTCACTARACTGTTCCTCAGAATGAAGGAGCAACTAAGGCAGAACATAAAAATCACTACACCAGACTGGAACCAAACCCATACAGCCTAATGAAAGAAACATTTCCATGGACAGAGATATTTGGGTCTCACTGATATTAGTGGAGCTATTAAAGGAGTTTGATGTGATGGAGCATGTGCAGGAGCAGCAATCATGGCTCTTGTACCACTAGGAGGAAGGRCAGGAATACAGCTACAATATTTATGGAGGTGAGCAACCTGGTATGACGTGGCCACTGCTACCAATCCAGCCTGCTCCTGAAGGCCTACTGTGGGACCAGCCACCTGGTGTCCCACAGTCCAACCATGGGTGGTCCATTGGCAGCACCACCCAATGGTGAGCCAAGCTGGCGGGGGCTGCTCAGCCCCATATGTAGGCRCCTCGTGTTACTGGGCTCGGCTTGGCCAGGCGTCAGCAGGGTCATTGCCTGGATGGAGAGCAAATGTGGTTTTGGAGCTGACCTGAAGGTGTCCCTCAAAAAAATCTTCAGTGCAACTCCTTTCAAGAGGCAAGTTATTTCTCACCTGGTCTGGCAGTAAGGCTCTGTGTTTGTCCCTGTGCATGCTCTTCGGTGATGTATCACTCACTGTGGTACTTGAATTTTTCTAGCAATTGTCCAGCCAGGGAAGATAAAATCACATTGCTCTTGCCAGCTGTTGCTGGGATTAGCAGTTCAGGTAGTTTAGAGACAATTGCTCTGGTTTTGAGTGGATATTTTGAGGAGCAGCCGTGCAGGGGTCTTCAGAAGCAGTAAGAGAATTTCTTTCAGTGGAGTAATCTTGGTAAAGAAGAAAGCTCGGTGAAGACTTTCCTAATAAATCCAAAGTCTTTAAAACTTCTAAAATGGCCTTCTCAGTTCCAGGAGAGAATAATAACTATTTTAGCTATATGCTCCATTAGCCTAGCTATGGTTATGAACCACACTAAGGATAACAGCTTCAGCTATTAAAATGCACAGCTTGAGCCTCAGGAACATTTCTGGTGATGAAGAAAATACGAACATTTATTGGGTGCCGGATTTAGCCCTGTTTTTTTTAAAAAGGGTTAAAAAAAAATAAAAGGCTCACCATACACCCCAGGCCTATGAAATGGCTAGATTTATACTCTAGATTTCTTGCATCATGCTTCTTATTTCTTCYCAAAACAAGATGGATAAGGAGCCTTGTCTACTAAACGCAGAGCTGTGCAGGCTTTAATATACCCAAAGGGTATGGGGTCGGCTCCTGCCACCGCTCAGCAATGTCTGCACCCGGAGGGGGCTGGAGTCTTGCAAAGGGCACCCTGACAAACCATATGGCATTGCCAGCGACTTCTCTGGCCAGAAAAGAGGTGTTTAATCCTTGTGCCCTTTGGGGTAGCATGTGTTAAATCAGTCGTGAAATGCTAAGCACAGACAACGCAAGGTTGTGGGCCAGCTAGGCAGATTTTCTTTTTCTCTCCTTTGACATCCAGTAGCATTTTGTTTCCATCCCCAGATCAGATATGCCAGCTGGTTAATAAACTCAGGTGCAGGGCAGCAGCTTGCCTGATGAAAATGAGTAATTACATTTCACTTTCTCTGACCAGAATTTTGATTGCCACTGACATGATTAATAGGATTTTTCCTAGCATTGCTTAAAAAAGCCATAATCCCTGGTGAAGTATTTAGTATATGGGAAATGAAAACAGGCTGTAAACCATCAACAAAGATGAGGGGTAATGAGTGATTGGAAGAGGCATCATGAGAAAAGGTCTGACATTTTATAAATSTTTTTTATGAATAAGCTGGTGAGAGAAGAAGTAGATAGCACAATAATGAAATGAAGGTGTAATACTGAATCAGGCGGACCTGCAAAGAACTGAAATCATTCAGGAGAATGTGGAGAGATCAGGAAATAAAATTAAACCTGAGATATCTTGGAGAAATACAACTTTTAATCTCTTCTCCTTTAATCAGTAGAAAGCACAGACTWGGGGAGGAGTTAATGTGAGTCACACGCAGAATGTTCATATTAATWTAATGAATAACTTTAATATAATAATTCAGTACTACTAAACAAATTAAATGTAGCTCACTGCCAGTATGTCAAGCATGAAGAAATTGTACTGGGTTCCCAGAAAGCATTTTTAAAAAATAAGCCTTCAGACTTTGCATTTGTGTTTGAATTTTCTAATGCTCAGGTTCGGCTCAGTATCCCAGTCCCAAGCCTCTTCTCTGAAATCAAGTGCRGGCAATTCCCAGGAGTTTGCAAGGTTATGTGACTATGGCAAAGCATATGGAGCAGAAACATAGAGGCTTCTCCACCTCTGCTGTAACTGCAAACAAAATGGTATGTTTAGTTCTGGCACTATCTTTCCAGCCATCTATCTAAATGCAGGACAAGGTCAGGGAAAGGCAACAAAAGTGATGGAAGGTCTGAAAGGGCTGACTGAGCTGATAAAGCTCTCTAAACTGCATCTGGCTCTTGTGAACTTTCTCAGTGTGAAGGAAAAATGAGATGACAGTTCTCACAACTATCTGTAAAGCATAAATCAGGGTGGAAATGGTAGAATTGTTTCAAACTGATCCTATGGAGAGAAATAGGATTTAAGGGATGAAATGAGGGGGAATGTGGTTTCCACTGATGTGTACAACTCTGCAGCTTGCCAGTGGGCTATACGGTGCCTTTGGTGCAGTCTGAGATAAGCCCTGGTAGCTCCCCTGGCACAGGAGCTATTGAAGCCAGGCTCTTGAGGGCTCAGGCCTCATGACCACTTGACTCTGGTGTCTAGGAAAGGATTAGTTTTGACAGGAACTTCTCCTGCTTTGGAGCACCTGTGGCTATGTTACGCCTGTCTAGGGTTTAAATCCTGCAGCTAAAGCCCTGAATTACAGGGCTTTTGACCTCCAGTGTCATCCATAAAATCAGCAAGACATCATGATGGGGGACAAGCTCTGCTTGTCTCACAGTATAGCTAAAATGGGGTGGCCTAACAGGTAGCCCTGTTGGGGGTGTTGGTACAGATGCTTTTCTGCTTTTAACTGCTGCTGCCACAAATGTTTCCCTGTGCTCCCTCAGCKGCACTGAGGCTGCTACGGCACTGCACTGCTGCAGCAYTGGGCTGCTACAGCAGACTCATCAACGTCTATATGAGAGGTCAGAAAAAGAATATCAGGAAATCTCAGTAKAATATTTAAGTCTTTTATTGGTCCCACTCTGGCTTGGCTTCTAGGTTGAAACTCCCATTGCTGTTCACGCATTTGCCACCCTGCTTAACCTTGCTTCCTCTGAATTTTCCTTGGTAAATCTGCAGTGATGCTTGCAAAAGTCTTTTCTTCATATATCAAACAGTATCTTTTTGTTTATCTTTCGGCAAAATTACCTCCGCCATTAAGCTGTTTGTACCCTCTGCTGAGAGACACCAAGACAGAAATCTTCCAAGTTCATGGGCACCTTTCCAGTGCTGTCTGCAGCCCTCAGAACTTCACACTTGGAGCTGTTTCTTTACCTTCCATTTGCTTTATGATCAAGGGCAATATTAGCTTTTGTTTCTTGCCTTTTCTGCCGTCAACATTTCAAAATGTAAAAAATATCATTGGTGCTGCTTTTATTATTTTAAACCAGACTGATTTTCAGATGTTATCATTTTTTTTTTGCCTTTTTCTTCTTGTTCTTTACCTGCCAAAGTAGTAAATGACAGAAGGTGCAGGAGTTGTGGCTGAAGACCATACTGCAAAATGCAATAGTCTCACCTGCGAAATGAGAGTGATCATTTCAGGAGTTTGTATTTCTGTATCTTCTGCTCTAGCATTGTATATTCAGTTGATTATTTCACTTTTTTTTTGTCAATAGAAATGGGTTTTKATAGGATTCATGCTTGTTCTCTGTTATTCTCAAAATTCTGCATTCCACTGCTCACATGATTTGTTCCTTTGCTCTTTGGACCCCATCCAATGTCTGTTGAAGCCAATGGGAATCTTTCCACCAATTTCAGTGGGATCTGGACTCTGTCTCAGGCCCTGTCCATTGTATCCCACCCACCTCACCCCACTCTTGCATCCAAGTCTGTTTACCCAGTCCTTCCCCCTCAGTCCATCCTCCTCCCACCCAGCCCTCATTAACTCCAAGGCTTYCTCTCTGAGCTTCTCGCCCCTTTTCCCGCCTGACCTCGAGCAACTTCCCTGCACCTCTTTGCCTGAGCAATGCAGCCAAACAGGTCCATTCCCTCCATGCCAGTGCTGGTGCCTAGCCAGCCGCAGCCCTGGCTCTCCTCCACTGGCTCTGGCTCTTGCTTTGCCTGAGCTGGAGGCAGACTACTTCTTTCTCCAGGAGCATGAAGGTCATTGAAAACACATGGCAGAAACACTCCCTGTTCCCAATTTCAGGGCTTGACTCCATCCAAAGYGGGCCCAGCTGCTCCTGGGGTGTCTGGTTTCCTCAGAGCTGACAGACGTGCTCCAAGAGAGGTCACAGACGTTTGCATCTGGCCAGTGCTTGGAGCGGCGAGCGGCAGGCGTGCGCTTGGCAAGGGCAGGCTCCTGGGAAAGGGTTAGCTCTTAAGACCTTGCAGGTTTTCCTAAAGATGAACAAATGTGGTTTTTCAAGCAGCCGAATTTGCAGTTCTATGTGGAGTGGGAGACAGGACAGACTTGATGGGGACAGTATCTCCAGGCGAGTCAAAGGTCTCAGCTGGTAAGGCCAGAGAGGTGAGAGCCTTACAGAAAAAAAATTAACACTGGAAAACAGTTTTTTTGTAGTCTTGTTCTTGTCAAAGCAGCAAGAACAGCTTGATTTTTTTTCTTTCACTTCAAAAAAGAGAAAAAAATAAATATTTGATCTGTAACAGGCAGAATAGGAATCTTCATCATGAATGGCCAAATTTGGAATTCTTCTAGACATCCTATTGTGGCATTTCTTAATGAGAATTTTAGGGCAGTGTTAATAATATTTAGTCTATTTGGGTAACCTGCCAGAGGGGTTGGATGTCTGCTGTAGAACAAAATACAGCTCCAGTCTAATTGGGGTCCTTCAGGAGGAGCCTCATAAATATGTATAAATAGCTGAAATATATACTGCAACACTCAGTTAATTCTTCAAAATGTAGATAACTGTACTGACATGGTGAAGACTAACAAAACATGTGATAGCTTAAAAAGGGAAGTCACCTGTTAGCATTCAGGCTGAGATAGGCATATGAAAAGAGATGACAGAATTTCCTAATGAATAACAACATTCTTGTGCCTCAGTTACGGTGTCACCCTGATGCCTCCGTGACATTTCTCTGAACTTCCTGTGCCAGACTCACAGCCTTGCTGATAAAATCCTGGACTGTGCTTGGGAGCACTTTTAATATATAGCCCTCTAAGTCCAGAATTAAAATGCTTGAAACATTTTTCTTTGCCATTTATAATTTCATAGCATGGCAAAGCACGTGTGCGTGTGTGTGTCTGTGTTGAGCAGGTAATGGATATGACTGGGAGAACTGGAGAACTTACAAAGGGGTTTAAAAGGATGCAAGTAAAAGCCAGCTGCAATTCTGCAACCTGCATGTGGACCCTGTGCTACGGCAGAAGAGAACCCCTTATCACTGCTCCCTTCCCAGTCAGTTGTCAGGTCTACTTGACTAAAATGGGCCTGAAAATGCAGAATTCTTTTGAAATATTATATGTATTCAAGAAACAATCACAGTAATGTATATACTGTCAGCACTGACTCAAAGATCTGTTATGACAGTCCTACAGTCATCAGTAGACAGTTATCACCATTTGGTACTAATATATTTCTTAAAGATCTTTCTGTATATCCTGTAGAGTTACCAAAATGCAGAAGGGAAGAATGATTAGATGAAGACTGTGATGATCAATGCTACAGGAATACCAAGTATACTAAAATATTCCCAAATGAAATGCGTCAGCTAAAACTCCTATCAGTTCGAGCTCTCCAGAAAGACCATTTGCAATGAATTCTTTTATCACTCCTTGCATATTGTGCTATAAAATGAATTTTTCTAGAAAGATCATGTAAATCTTATAATAAATTAAAGTTGTAATATATCAGGATGTCAGGCAGCAGCTAGTACACTAGCTGTACACTGCAGTTTGCCTGATTTTGAAGGATAACTCTTGCAATACAGATTATCTGTTTACCAGGCCGATTATTTTGGATCATACAGTACTCTGCTTCCTAACTCACTAGTTTGAGAGGAGCTTTTGTGAGAATAGGGTATGTTGCATTTGACTTTTCACACGTAGGACTGAAGTATGTGAAGTGTTTGAGTTGTTGCCTTAAATGAATTGTGCCTCCTGCATTAGGGATTCAGGCTTAGCAGATCTTGGAGGAGTATGCTGCAGATTCTGGGATTCCCATGTGCTTGCTCACTCAGTCTGTAGCTAATACCGAAAGGACAGCCCAAGGGGCTGTGGGCTGTGCACTGCAGTACACAGATAAGCCATTGAAACCATGACAAAAGATATTTGTGTTCCAAATGCACTTACGTTCTTTGTTTCTAGTTCATTCTATCTGTCTCCTTTGAAATAGAAATAGTCGCATAACTGCACAGAAGGGAGGAAAAGTTTGTTCTTCTTCTAGGAAACCACTTAAATGTTTGTGTATGTGAGAACAGTTAATACAGAGCAAAGTGGTAATTCTTAGGCTGGCTTGAAAGCAGGCGGCTTCCTGTCCCTAGCACCAGATGTGCCGCCGAGTGTCTCTGTGTAAAGCCAGCAATCAGYTCAAAGCTGTATCACTACTTTACTGTCACAGATAGACTTATACCTGTTCATTCCAGCTGGGCATATATTCAGTGCACAAATAAACCACTGAAGCCATATCTATCATATGAGTTTTAAGGAGAGAAGGGGGAAAATTGCTGGTTTAAAATGAATTTTCACCCCACTTCTGGAACATTTTACCCCTCTTGGGCCTCTCCCCAAGCCCTTTCCCTGTCAGACTRCCTGAATAAGACTGGTGAGGTTCATCTGTTGAATTCTCTGTGGTCCTTTACCTGCTCTTGGAGRGAAAATCACATCTGTGTGGAGCATGCATATAGACTAAAGGAGGCAGGAAGTTGTCCTGGGAAGACAGTAGGAGTTACTCCTTTGCAAGTGCCACTGCAGAACAAATAATAATATGTGGTTAGGACCAAACCAGTCCAATAAGTCCCAATAAGTTAGTTGTTGGTAATCCAAATGTGTTACCAAAGTTAGTTTCATTAGTTTCTGGTTGCACRTTCTGGCTCCTGATGGCCTCCCCTGGCATGGTGTTTGGGTACACAGGGTCACGCGTGTCTGGCTGTTGTCTGGCAAGGTGCGTCTTGCTTTGAAGGTGGACTTCTCCCTAAACAAGTCCAGGGACAAGYGCAGAAGTTGTAGGAGTGTGGCCATGGGGAACTTCTTTCCTTGGCTGATGAAATATAGATCTGCCTCTCTGCTTCAAATGTGCTTGCTCTAATAACAGCATCTCTCCCCTAACCATCAACGCAGATTCAAGATGCCTAAAMCAGAGCTCTTGATCTTCCTCCCTAAGCTCCACCTGTCTCAGTTATTGGGCAGACACCTTCATCCTTGCACTTACTGTTCGGGCATCATTTCCACATTGGCTTTCGCTGTGGGTCCAAGCGATGCCTAAGACTTGCAGATTCTTTCTGTGCAAGTTCTCCACATTTCTGTCTCTCTATTTTCTCTCCTAAAATTGTTACCCAGATTTTCACACATCTCAATTATTGCAAGGTTACTGCCCTACAATATCTGCCTAGATCCTGCCATGAAGGCTATTTTCCTAGCAAACTGTTTTGAACATGCCAGCTCTCTCTATCCATCCTGCCATCAGGTTTCCCTCCTCTCCTACAGATGCTCCTACTCAGGCATCATCTCTCATGTGCTGTCAAAACACCAGTGTCTGCCCCAGCAGGGTTGCCTCCCACTCTCGCCCCATTACCCGTCACTCGCATGGTTTTTTTTGCACAAGTACTTATGCGCTGCTTGTGCTGGAAGGAGCTCACAGGTGTTGGAAAGCTTTCTTTCTCCATCTTTGCAACYTTGCTGAGCAACGTCCTTCACTCTGATGCCCATAACCAGCTTATGATAGTGAAGTGGCTACCCTGTTAAGAGAGTCCCGGTTATGGGTGGTGGTGGGGGAACATTTAGTTGCTTCCCTGTGTCTATCTTCATATTTAAAGARCAAATGTCAGATCACATGAACTGGCCTTTTGTGCCCAGTGGGTTACTCAGAGCAACGGCTGGTTCTCCTAAGCACAGTGTTAATACAAAGGATAACCAAGGCAGCAAAAAGATATCCAAATGCATCCCTCCCCGATACATTTTGCAAACTCCCCAGCTGCTTCCCTCCAGCCTTTAGCAGCAGGCTGACCTTTTCGCCTGTGCAGCTTGCTCAGCAAGCCAGCATCCTTTGGCTCAGAAAGCCTTCAGCTATAATTTAGGCTGTTTCCCACTGCAGATATATTACCTCAGTGTGGACTCTCTGGGCAGTGGGAAGGAGAGAAGTGCACATGCAAACCAAAAGGCCCCTCTCCTCCTCTGCCAGCACCAAGCATGCCACGTGCTCCTCTACCCCACGGCATGGCAGAGGGGCTGTAGCTCCCCAGCCAGACTGAGTCTGCAGACGCTTCTCTTTCACCTCCCTYTTGCAATGTGGCTTTCTCCCGCCACGTGTATGGCATGGGCCATAATAGCAGCACTGGAACTTGTTAAAACCRTGCATCTTGCAACTTTCCCAATCCGCTAATGAACCCTTACCTTTTAAGAACCAATCCCTTTCTAAAGTGTTTTAGCTGTGGAAATACAAAAATATGACTAGAAGTGGAGGAGCTAGAGTAGGAATAAGTCAGGGAGAAGCTTCCAGAAGACAATTCTAGGAAGAGTGAATATAGAAAATAGCTTCCTTTCCCTTTAAAAAAATCACCCTTCCTAAAACTTAGTATGTATTAATACTAACGGTATTAGTACACATTAATAAATGACAAACTGTTGAATGTTTAAATAAAGCACCTCTAAGAACATGATACTGTAAACCTTAAGTTCTAAAGCTTTTTAAAATACTTCATTTATTTATGTCAATATAGCTGAAAAGGATATTGTTACATCTGGGCATTTCTCAGGTATCACAAGACCACATCTGCCACTGTCATGCTGTGCTATTGCAGTGAAGGTCCATATGGGCCCCCAGACAGGGCTGTATAGAGCTGTGTGCTCCATTTTACACGTAAACTGTTCTAAAAGACTCATTTCCTCAGGGTTGGAGCAGTCCCTGCTTTTTCACACTGCCAGGGAAGGTGACACCCTTGGATCAAAGTAGTGAGCCATCACAGTCACGAGGCCTGGGGCAGAGTGGTAACTGAAACCCCAGATCTGCTGAGCCCCAGTCCTGAGGCTCAGTTATTAGCCATATTCTCGCCAAGCACCCCAGCTCTGACATATCTCCTGCATCCTGTAGTGCTTCTTAAATGCTTCGCATGAAAAAGATAAAGTCATGATTAATAAAGGACATGATAAATGTAAATTCCCTCTTATTTACCTTGATTAGTCCCAGCTGTGAGCACAACCCTTCCTATCCTGCATTCACCAGCAGTGCAGCTAAGCTGATCTGGATCAGATGACAGGGGCTGGAATGGTACAAACATATCTTCAGACAAAATGTGCGTTGAGTCCTCGGCTCTGTGTCACRTGAACCAATGCTGTTTTTTAAGGTGTCCACAAAGGAGCCTGTGTCAGGCATATATGGAGTTGGAGGTATCTGCATTAGAAGCATGAAATGACTTCTCTATGAGGACATCTGAATC
Organism: Rhea americana; assembly: GCF_003343005.1. Taxonomy (NCBI): domain Eukaryota; kingdom Metazoa; phylum Chordata; class Aves; order Rheiformes; family Rheidae; genus Rhea; species Rhea americana. The sequence continues at coordinate 5,364,088 of NW_028186601.1, forward strand.
CATCAGCTTGGAAAAGGGATGACAGCGGGGGCATATAATACGGCACGATCCTATGATGAACAGCATGAAGAAATTGGTTGAGAACTGATCACTTGCTCTTAAAGCTCTTGCGTAGGTGTCTTGTCAAATTTTCACAGGCAGCAAGTTTAAAACAAACAAACAAGAATACTTTTCTCTCATAATTGCATTTAAACCAAAGAGCCCAGTACCATGGGGTCTTCTGGAGACCAGCTGATATTGTATTTAGAAGGAATTTAGAGAAATTCATGCAGAACAGGTCCATAGATGGCCATTAAATACAACAGACCAGATGTAATCTCTGGCTCAGAAAAACTGACCCACTGATTGCTGGAAGCTGGAAGGGTGTCCCAGAGGAGCCCGTGTGCTATGATTATCTGGATTCTTACACTCTCACCCTCAGCATCTGCTTCTGGTTACTTTGGAGACTGGATGGTGGATTAGAGGGACCTTTGCTCTGACCCAGTATAGCTGTTCTTATATACTTACAAAGTTGCATTTGGCTTAAAAAATGATGTTAGTCAAACCTCAGTGCCTTTGGGACTATATTCTTGATGCCAGGTCCTTCAGTCTCCTACTTCTTCAAAATGCAGGAGAAGAAATAGGTACTAGGAGAACTTAAAAACAGACACCGACAAAAGCTTTCATATTTGAAGCATTTTGAATATTTTCGCTTTTTTGAGAAATTATATAAGAATTCCTCTTTAGGCAATGTTAAAATAAAAGAATGCACCAAATATGTGATTATTTCAATACTGTGTTTGGATTTGCTTTTGGTATGGGATTGCATGACTTAAAATTGCCCTTCCATTCTCATCCTACAGGCAGGACTAATTACATTAAGAGGGTTTTTGTTTTGGACATTCTAAAAATATAACCCAGAAATATAAGTAATATCACTTTTAAAGAAATATTTCAGAAGACAATRGGACTTGTTAAAACAACACAGGATGTATGTTTTTTGTTGGAATATCAATGTATCTTGATGCATATATAGAGAGATTTTATTGATACTTTGTCCTTTTATGGTAGAAGAGTCCCTATTGCTGTGGTAGCTGATACACATTCTATGACTCCAGGAAATCAGTCACAAAACAACTTTTGAAGGGTTTTATCGTATAATGGAGATTTATTCCTAGAATGAATCAGTCTTTCTTGTTTGAAACTAGTAGAAACTGGTCCTGAATTTTTGGGCAGCTCTTGACGCTAACAGCTACATGAACTGTGTGAATGAATATATTGCTATCTAAATTATAGTCTCAYATTCTATCTCTTGGCAATTGACACACAAATTAAGGAATGAGAACATAGTCTAATACCAATGTAAAGATTGCTTTATACAGCTTAAAGCTGTATTTTGAAATCCAYTCTATTTTTGTCATAACATCGATTTTCTCCAAATATAGTCCACAGCAGGATATAAACTGGGGAGAAAGAAAAGAGCACTTACGTTAGGAATTCCTGCTTTTGCTTAGAGGAGGCACTGCTGTGAGTTGGGCAGTCATCAGACTATTCCTCAGATAGCTTTTTAATAGCTTCCACACTCTTTCTTTCATTCTGTAAATCTGAGAGTAAACTTTGGCCCACTACTTTGCRTGCACTACATTTTATACCCCTTCTGTGCTGGGCCCAGCACTTCCATATGACACTTCGCCCACACGCGAGAGGTTGCAATGTGGCACAGATGCTGGCGGGACTGGAAGGAGGAGTGTGTAGTGCGGTGGTATTGATATTTTGGCACAAAAGCCAGTGAGTCAGAGAAGCAATAAGATGCAATGCTCCACATGCCTGGGCACCCACAGGTCCCACTCTGCTTCCTACAAGTCTCAACTGACTGTCATGTCTGCRGGAGGACATGGTCACCTTGAATGACCTCATGGACAACGACAGAGTTGGACATTGTAGTTATAGCAACCTTTTCTCTCTCTTGGGACAGACTGGCCTTTCAAAATGCCTTGTTTTCTCTCAAATGTTGTCTTATCCCCAGATTTATAGCCTGTTGTTCTGCTCTGCTTACCACTGTGAGGCCTTGGTGGTTTAAGCCCTTACTGACTCTGGCACGTAAGTCCTTCTTGTAGTCTGGCCCTTGATATCTAAGCRGGTCCTTCTGTTAGTTTTGGTAGCTGGCTGGAAGACAGAGCCCAGGCAAACTGATTAATTGCCCAAGAGACCATAAGCATAAACATCTAGAGATGCTGTTTAACACTTTGCTGCTGTGTCACCACCTTGGCTAAGATGAGCTTCCAGCATTGCCCTCGTGTCTCCAACTGTGTGATTTTCACCAGGAGGACATTCCCTAGCCTGAGAACATTCAGCCAGTCCTGTTCTTCCTGATACAACTGAGTTCAAAGCATGGTCCTGCAGTCACAGCCACTGGCACACTTCACTCTTACATTTAATGCACAGGGAGAGCATTTGCCCAGGTAACAGCAAATCTAGTTTCAATGCTTAGGAACAGCAGGGCCTTTGAACCCATCACTCCTGCTCTGCAAGACTGATGTCATCACTGGTGTGGAGACTGCAGTGGGATACAGCCCTTTATAGAAAGGATATGAGATTTACAGGACCTGGGGAAGAAGGTGGGCAGGGAAGACTGTGCCTCTGCAGTGCAGTGATGAAGGTGCTTCCTGGGGAGAGAGGAAGATTGCAGACTGCAGATCCTGCTCCAGCACCTGTGTATACTGCTTCTGTTAGAAATATTGGGAAAAAAATCATAAATGCTGCTAGTGGCAGGCTCTGAATTCACTGCCTATTTTCAGCTGGAGGTCTCGGTCCTACCTAGCAAACTTTACTTTCCTGCCTTAGGAGCCTGTGTGTGTTTCTTCACCATAGGGTATGACCTCAACAGAAGCACCAGAGAAGATGTTTCCTCCCTTGCTTGTCCATAAACTGGTGGGGATAACATTTGAGGGAAATGAAAACTGTGGGCTTGTCCATTTTTGTAAAGAAGGCTTTGGCTTGGGAGATAGCAGTGTGCCCACYGCCAGTAAATAGAGCTCACTTACATGGACAGGCAGCCAGTGCTTATGTTAGTGCTTTCACCGTGAACCTGGGTTTAAATGGTTGTTCTGATTTGGGTAGCATAGAGACTTGAAACTGAGTTTCTTCAGCATTATTACTACCTGGCCATGTAATATCATAGACTTTTTCTCTCATGCATTTTTGTCTCCTCTCCTTGGCAGGAGCACCATGTGGGATCATGAACCAACTTGCCAAGAAAGAAGTACACCATAAGATGCAGTCCCTGATCTTGACTTAGTGGAGGCAGGCAGGGCTATCTGGTGTGTTTGTTTTGCGTGTAAAACCATTGCTGGCACTTTGGATCTGACACAGTGGAAGGCCCAGGAGAATCAAAAGCTGCTGGGTGAAATCAAAAGGGAGGACTCTTATTATTAGCGATGTCACTTGATGACAACCACATCTCAGGTGTCCACCCACACTGCTTCCTACTCCTGTGAATCAGCTGTTCAGTTTGACTCTATGAGGAAACGTTCAGCCAAAAGCTGCTAGTCCATATTGACTTCTGAATGTAAAATTAAACCGTCTAAGCRTCAGCTTTGCTGGACGCTATGCCTGGCGCTTTGGTTCAGTGGGAGGAACGGAGAGGAAGGAGCCTGGGAGGTGTGTGCCCTCAGAGCTGGGTGGACCCCACCAAGTGTGCCTGGCTGGCAGAGGTGCTGGATCAGCTTGGCCTGGAGCTGAAGGTACCCGTTCTGCAGGCAGAGCAGGGTGGGCAGAGGTTAGCGGCTGGGTACATGGCACGTGTATGCACAAGGGGTGTAATGTCTTCAGGCTTTCTGTCAAGGCTGCGATGACACAACTGCAGTGTGACTGTTACATCTCTCTCTTCTCCACTTACCCATCTCCTGCAACTGGCCCCTACCCTAGACTGGTCTCTCTGGGAGCTGTTTATACAGCTTGTTCACAGATGTTCTCCCAAGTTGACTACTTACCCCAGGAAGGTGGTGGTGGTATTGCCTTATCTTTTCCTGGATGCTGTTTCTATGTATCCTATCCTCAGACACAACCTCCTCTCCTTCCTGCTCATCCCTAGCTTTGCTGTGACCTGTCCAGCCCTGGGGCAGTCAGTGCTGCCACAAAGTCCTTTCGATCAGACTCTCTGGGGCTGTTGGAGATTTCTCATTTACGAACTAAACTATAGCTCAAGGGAGGTCAGAGGAGCGCTTTTGCTAAATAACTCATGCCAACGAAATCATTGATGAGCTCCTGTCTCTTTCCTCCTTCTGATACCAGTTTGCTTATCCTTGATTTTCTTCTGTTCAACTTTAATTTTACATTTAAAAATTACTCAGTGTTTGGGCTGAGATCTGGGATAGCTCTTTTTGCCTGCAAATTGATTTACTCATCTCTAGTTCTTAGCATAGATGCTGTATATTACCTGACAACATTAAACTGTATGTGAGTTCTCCCAAGAGAACTAGAAATAGATGTGAAATTCAAGGTATTTTAGGAATTCTCAGCACAGAAATCCTAGAGAATCGCCACTTTCATGGCTATCAACTCTAGCAACTATTCCCTAGTGGCACAGTAAATCATATCAAACAAAAATCATAATTAAGCTTTCCTTGAGCTCACCTTGTGCCCCTAATGCTGCAGGCAGGCTTCTCTAAGGGAATACATTTTTTTTAAAAAAAAAATCAGCCCTGAGTGCCTTGTCACCTAGTTCTGTTCTGTGCTATCCAAATAGTCTCCTGGAAATCTCTGGGAGAGAATCAGTAACAATCCAGGAGCAAGAGATAAGAAAGCCATTTCCAGCCCTGATCTAAGGAGGAAAGGGGCCTGACTCCTACCCTGAGGAGCCAGCACCACCTATCAGACATGGGAATATGAGCAGTGTCCATGTTGCTACAAAGAGAATTTCATCGCAGGGGGCAAAAGTACCTTTTTCCATTCTCTCTATCACCAAACAGTACAAGGTCCCATTGGAGCTCCAGCTGAATGAGAAGGAAATGCCATTACCAAAAATCACTGTTGTTTTTTTTTCTCCCTTTTGGGTTCCCCTGACCTTTTTCTGGCCCTTCTGAGCAGAAAGCAGCTATGCTCTGGATGTTTTTCCTTCCCTGGAGGGCAGAAGTACCAAACTGGGCACTAAAAAGAYGGTGCTTATGCTGTGCATTGCTCTAGGCAAATGATCTCCAAGAGGCTTTCYGAAGTGCATTGGGCCTTGTTAAACCTAGTTAACAGTCTGGTTATGCGCTATTAATTAGCAGTGAGCTGCTCGTTTTTCATTTTCATGAAACTTCCTGTTTCATGTCTTTGGAGGACTGCAGCAATGAATCTCCTCCGTATAAAGTTGAATGTTCAGTTTGTAGCTGCTCTCCTAGCGGAATGTCTATTAGTGTCCTGGCTCTTGGGACAAATGGCATTTTAATCCCTTGGAATGGTTCAGCAACTCCACCTGGTCTTACTGAATGAACTTTTATAGTCCAGAAAGTATAGGTTTTATAGATGTTACAGTATTTTGGTTTTATAAAGTTAAGTCTGAGCAAGAAAAATATCTCTTTACCACCCAAGGCCAGACTGCCCTGGTGAGGCCTGTTTTGGGGTTTTCCATCCCCATGAGGAAGGTGCTGCCAGGGCAGGTCTTTAAAGCAGGAGGGAGGACACCAGCTGAGTACCAGCCTCTAGCTAAATCACTGCAGAGGGGTGAGCAGGGGAGAGCAGTCCCTTCCCCCAGCATCCTGACAGCTCTCCACTGCTTAAGCCTTGCTCCAAGGTGATCTTCCTGCAGAGACACCAGGGAGGGAGAAGCTTATTTAGCTTCTTGTGAGTTACAGCAAAGACTTAAAAGATTTTAAAATGATCCTTGARACTGACTGTCTGCTTCATCCAAGCAGGAAATAAATTTTCTTAATCACTGTTAACATTTTTTCACTTGGCATATAAAGTCCAACTGCAGATTCAAAGTTGTGTATATACTCTGGAGCTTGACCTGACCCATATAGCTCTGTTATGGTTTTGTCTTTTAAAATTTCATTACTGCATAATTAGCATGCTAACAGTATCAACACTAGATTCTTCATTAAGACAGAGCATTACTGTTCTAAGTAAATGATCATGTCAAGCAGAAAGTCACTCACTAAACATAAAACTGTCCTAGTGTACAGAATGAACAATGTGTGGGGYTTTTTTGAACTGTTTTTTCTATTAATTAAATAAACACTCCCAGGCAAACTTTGAAGTACACACTCAATTATTACCCTACCTTCAATCAATCAGTCAAACTCATTTTGACTACCAGAATTTGATCTGAGTAATGTCACGGGGAGCATTACTCTTTGTGTTTTCAAGTATRTACAGAAAACACACTGCCTGGAACAGTGGCAAACTAATAAAACCAAGTTTCTTAGAAACTACATATCACACAGGTTCAGGGTACTTCGAAGTATCACATAAGCAGATGCCCACTTAGGTATGGCTTTGGGYCCCAGGCAGGTCGGCTGGCTCTGGGTGGGAGCATCACTGGCAGCACCAGCAGAGCACTGGAGCAGCTACCCCTTGCCATGTGCCACCCTGCGGGGTGGTCAGCCGCTCAGGCTGCCTCTCCTGGCACTGGGCAATTCCCAAAGTTCGCCTGGGAAGGGGATGAATGCAGAATAAGGATTTGTTTTCTTTTAAAAAGTGAGGCTATGTCAAGGTAGGCCACATCCTCCACATCTGAAGGATGATGAATTTGATGGTCTYTAACTGTGGTGCCCAAGTTAGGTGCTGTGTTCTTGTTCATAAGATCCCTGGAAGAGGAAGAGTCTCTGGAGAAAAATCTCCCAAGATCTGAGGCGTGTGTTGGTCTGAGCCACTCTGTGCTTGCAGGGGAAGCCTGCGGTGACTCAGCTCCTACCTTGGGCACCTTCCACTCCATGTAGGAGGGAGACCCACACCTTAGTGCACTCACAGGCACATCTGGCCACCCAGCTTTTGCAGCCAGCTATCTTTTAACTGTGTGAATTCCTGGTTCCGGGATTGTGCAGCACAAGGTGTTGCTTAAGTGTCAAAGTGAAGAAGGCAGTATGTAGGAACTAACGGCACGTTGATTGGCAGTCCCGAGGACGACTCACCTCGCTGTGCTCTGTGTGTTGAAAATGCCTGTYGGCTCACAAAGGAAGAAGTGCCCGATGGGCCTGAAAGCAACCAGGTTGCTCACCCCAATCTTAGCTTGACCTGGTTCAAATAAATCCTCTGCCAGGGATTGTCTTCACTGCTAGCTTTAAATAGCAGTAGCTTCCTTAACCTAAGCCTTTTCTTGATCCTCGTCATTGCTCTCTCTGCTGAGCCTTTTATGTTTTCTCTGTTTCAAGCTAACAATCCAATCCTTTCTCTACCTGCACTGGAGATAATGTTATGGATTCAGAGAGATGGTTTAAAACTCTTCTGTGCAGTCCACAGGACCTGGTGATTCACCCTGGGAGAATTTTTCAGGCAGTACTCACTGCAAACCAAGCACCACCGCAGCATTTTTTCCTTTTTTCATTTCTCCTTTTTCTTGTTGTGGACACAGGCAAATAATGTAGGTGGGGAAAAAGTCTCTRTTGAAAAAGTCTCTGCACTAACAGTGCTAATACAGGGTCAGCTTGTCTTAGAACAGGCTTCAGGAGGATAAATTTATCTTTATTGGTGGCTAAATTATGCTGTTGGTAGAGCCACTTCATCAGAGGTGCTCTCATCTGTTACCTGCAGTCACCTTCCCCAGGGGTTTGTAACCCCCTAGCAGAAAATCTGCAGTGCTCTCAGGAAAGGGCAGTGCACGCTGCTCTGAAGAGGCCTCCCCACTGACTGTGGCTGCAGGGAGGTCCCCTTAGTCGCACTAGAGTTCACAGCTTTTTGTCCTCACCTCAGAAAGGGGGAAAGAGAGTCACTGGTTTGCCTTGGCCACCTGGAGAGGTTGGTGCAGGGGCAGGATTTCTCTTGCCAGTGCTCCTCTCAAAGCGTGGGGAAGGATGCTTCCCCATGTGACAGCAGCCTGGATACAGCTCAGCTGCACCAGGTGTGTTAACGTGTCTCCATGAGAACAGCTCCYGACCACAGAGCAGCATCTCAGTGGCAGCAGGGCTTCAGGACGTCTGCTTTCTTGGACAGGGAGCACAGGGATGCCGGGTGGAGCGGCTGGTGCTGGGCAGTGACAGGAGGAGGCTGTGCTCCTTACCCCAGAAGCAGGGTGTTCCCTTCTGGATGCTGAGGTTTGTTCTTGTCTTCCTCTCTTGAATACACTGGTAACATTACACTAGTGAGGGGGAGAGAGAGATGACCTTTCCCCTGGACATTCCTGTGCACATTAAAGTCTTCCYGGAAGAAGTGGCAACTTTCACTTGTTTAATTCTCTGCAATTTTCTATYAAATACACTGAGCAGCAGGATCAGGTCTATTTGCTGATTCCTTTCTGGGGCCTACAAGACTGATGGTCACTTCATTCAAATCTCCAGTATCTCTGTTGCTRGAATGGCACGTAAGAAGCTGCCTTTCTTCTCTGTAAGGGAAGCTGGACCCAGGAGCCATGCTCAGCTGTCCTGATGGGACCATGGTGGAGCTCCGTCTTATGGGTGGTTACAGAAAGCTGAATTAGGTTTAGACCCTTGGATCCCACAGACTTTTAAGCTCCACCTTTATTTACATACTCTTGTTTGGATGGGGTTAGAAAACATTTTCAGAGATAGTGTATCACAGATGCTTTTTGCAGAAAGTTTTGGCGCACACAGATGGGATTGGAATATCATTAGTGTCATGACCTAGGCTCTAATTCGTTTAGAGATCACAGCTGCCCAAAGGAAATCACAATTTAGGGATCAAGGACAAAGAAATACATCCAACAGTCTGCTGGTGCAAGATGACAGGTTACAGATGGGATCATCCAAAGATATTCCTGTCCAAGCCAAACAAAGCATTTCCCCTCTACCCCAGCTCATTCCCCCATCCTCCCCAGTGCATCTTATCAATATCCTCTTTCTCCATACATTGTAGCAAGGAAGCCCCAACCAAATAAGAGCCTGCATAACCATGAAGTGCCAGGAAGGAYGGGGAGGTGCTGACCTTGGACTTGGGATGGAGACTCCCTTGTTTTTGCTGGGAACTGCCCCAGACAGTCAGTGATCAGGTAGAAAATGTAATTTTGAGAATCTATAAATGCTCTAAATGTGATATATTCAATAACATCAATTGTAGCTTAAAAGGAAACAGAAAAATTACTTCTATGACTTCTACTGAGCAAACATGTAAAATTTTATCTTCTATTACTGTTCACTAAATATACTGGTAAAATTAGTGCTTTCTGACAATGGAGCAAATATATTTCCCAGCCCTCTACAGTGCTGAAATACCATTTAAAAATAACTTTTTAGGCAAGGCATGATCTGATCCTTTCCGTTATTCTTGAAATACATACAGTCCTGGCACTGCTTGGTAGGCTAACTTGATCTTGAACAAATGTTTCACAGTTTTTTGCTAGTTATTAAAAGCTCAGTTTCCAGACTGAGGAGAGTGTTTCACTTCTAAAGCATAGCAAATCAGCTAGGAGAGCATGAAAGCACAGGCAACATTATTCTGGGCCATCTCCTCTTTGCAGGGTAATTTACTTTCAAACAAGCTCCCATACAGATGTGTTTATGGACTCCCAGTCATGCCCCATTAGCTCTATGGCAGACTTTAGGAGTCTTCTTCCATCCAAGCCTCAGCCAAACAGTTAATCTCATCCCCAAGAGGAGATTTAAAGTTTCCACATTCCTTCATGGCAGCCTGTTGCATGGCTTGGAAGGCAGGGCATATCGCAGCGTTGATGGGAGCAGGCACTCCTCAGCATCATGCCGAGCCCTGGTGGAGAGGCATGGAAGAGGCAGGCACAAAACCCCTTTTCATCCAGGTTAGCAGTGAGAAGCCATGAGGATTTTGCATAGCAATGTAGCTGCAATAATGTGGATTTCTTATTTTTCCTGGTGGTATGGGGCCTTGGCTCTCGGACATGGTGGCGTGCCACCCCATATCCAAAATGCAGCAAATCAGAAGYGAGCTGTAATCTCGAGCTGGTTGAGAGGATCAAGCCAACTTAACCTATTCCTCAGCGTCATTATTATTGTAGAGTTTTGCAAGGAGGAAAAAGCAGGTTCAGTTCTCCAGTCCAGTTCAAAGCTGCAGTTTTCTCCTCTCACACTTGACCATGTCTTGAGAACCAAAGACAGACTGCTGATTTCTGAGCAGAGCATGAGGTACCACAACTGGCACTGCAGGGAGGAACCAAAAGATGAGCTAGAGAAGGCCTTTCACTCCCTCCCCACCTTARAGTGGACTCTACAAGTCCACTGAAAGTTCAATTCCTGTTAAGGTTATTCACCTATTCAAGGAAGACCTTAACAAAGCAGACAGGGCTGCCAAACGGTACGTGTGTAATTAAAGAGCTGCACAGTGCAACCTGCAGTATCTGCCTGCGGCAGCTCACCCATGGGACACATCATTCGTGGTGCGGGCGGGAGGGTGAGTGACATTTCATTGTAAAGCTTATTATGAYGGGATCACTAAGTGGAGGTAATTAATGGCTGGAGAATGACATTTAAGCATGTGCTTGATACTTTCTCCTAGAATTAGGACAAAATTATGCTACTTTGCATTCTGATTAATTCCTTTAGCCTGCAACTGACTTCAAATTTGCATAAGCATTCATAGTTCTTGAAAATATGGCACTCTGCTACCAAAACACAGAAAACAAGGATATTTTCAGCTATTATTTCACTTTAAGTATTTCAGCTAATTTCCACAGCATGTTTGTCATTGTTCAAGAATATATGATGTGCTACCAAATCTATAATTAATGTCATCTCAATAGTATGTCATCAGAACCACAATGACGTCTCATTTATGTGAAATTTAGCATTTGTGATAAAAAGGGAAAATCCTGAGCCTTCTGTGAGGAGTGGTTGTTGTCCTCACCATTATATTTTTCCAGCCTGAGAAGCAGGAGATGTATATCAATTACAAACACAACTCAAAATTGCAGGTGTTCTTGGATGCAAGAGAAACAGCATGCCATTGCTATAGGAAAGCATGTAGGAGGCACCGTGTAAAGCTGATAGTTAATTTGCTGTCTGCATGCCTACAGCTGACACGTCCAAAGGGGCAGGCAGGCTGGCTACTTACTTGGCTTGTTTTTCTATTCAAAACCATTCTTTGTGCTCACAGTCCTGCCTCCACCAGGTTGGCAAGTCACTGCTGCACGGGAAAGCCTCAAGCCTTGGGGAAGGGACTAGCCAGCAGCAGGMACTCATGAATATGGACTTGTCTGCATGCAAGAAACCCCTATCAACTTAAATCACGWTGTTCTTAATTTCATTCTGCACAGGCATATTTTTAAAAATGCTGACACCGATGTACACCAGGTGCTGACTTGGTTTCAAGCAATGGTTAAAAATGCATTTTTCAGCCTCACCACAGCTGTGTGGGTGAGGAACACCCAGAGGTAGGGGAAAATGCCTYGCACAGGTGTGCGTCTGCACTCCCTCCCGGCAGGTGTGGGACAGGCATGGTGATGCTCGGAGCTGGAGTGGAGAAGATCACTCCGTCAGAAATACTGGTAGCAGAGCTCCTTCAGGTCACCCAGCGGGTGGGCAGAGCGGTGGCTTGTGAGCCAGCAGGGATGGTGTTTGGAGCTGCCACTGAGCGCAAAGGCATTTCCAAGCACCTGTCCAGCAATTCAGGGAAACCTTGTAGTCTAAACTARCAAGCATATGGGTTGCTCTCGATTGAGAAGGGTTTTATACAATACAGGCATTTCTCAGACCCTGCATTAACAACCTTCTCACATGATTGCGGCAGCAGTTTGCCTACTGCAAATCAGCGCGTTTCTGTCTGGTACCAGTGCGGTTTACAGGGAGGCAGAAGGCTGCATTTGCTATGCAGCTAGGGAAGCAGAAAGGGAGTGTGAGCTCCCGTCATTCATTTTAATAGAGTACTCATTCACAGGCTTATCACTGACACATTAAGTGCTCACGGTTTTAATGCTGTTTATCCAAAACAGAAGTTTGCCACTCCAATAACAGAAACATCATAGCATTGCAGTACAAGGGCTCCTAGTTCGAGCTCACAATCTCTGTAAACTCTTGTGGGATGTTTTGGAGTACATGAATCTGCCCATCACTGCCTGTCAGCTAAACAAAGTTGAAACAAGAACACAGGAGAATTCATTAGGGAAAAAACGACCAGCGTTCTGTTCTCTAATTCACAGTTGTCTAGCTCCTCGGTTAGGACAAGAGACCTCTTTTATTTATTCCAGCTCCCGATGTATGAAGACCTTCTCCGTGCTGTCCTGTGACACACACACTATTCTTCTTTCATCACCCACCAACACAACCCCAAATGGAACTTCTTCTCTTCTCCATTTATGAAGTATAATTAAACGGCCCTGATTTAAAGTCACGTTTCCATAGGAAACTTTTGTGCTTGTGATGAATAACACCTCCATTCAAGCTTGATGCTAAGCCTTTATCTGCCAGGGAGGAACTGAGGAAACATTGCACATATTTCTACAGGAGAGTAGATGCTTCCCTGCAAACAGTGACAGGAGCTTGAGAATGGCCCCTCTGACTGTTCAGGCTGCTGCTTGTCTGTGACATATGAAGGCTAATTTTGTGCTTTGGGGTGCTTGAGTTGGCATTTTGGCACCAGTTTTGATCCCATTGCTCCAGGCGTAGCGCAGTCCCCCTGCGGCAGTGTGCTGGCTGCCACGGTTGCCTGTGYGTGCTGGCTCTCAGGGGAGACAAGGCATCTCCCGGTTTTCCCACACTTCACAGGCTGGGATCGATGCTCTGACTTCCACTACTAGTGACAGCAATAAACATTCTTGTTTTCCCAGGCAAATAGATGAAAATGCTATGCATAAAGGAAGTAACAGCAATAATTTCCTTGGTTTTGACTGTCTCCTTTAAAGCACAAAGGTAGTATTTGCTTGCTATTCAGCAACAGTTCTCTCCAATTTAAGTATTTATGATTAGTTTAATTAATTCTGCCATCTATAAAAGCAACACTTCCTTGCTGTACAGATTGTCCTAGATATCAGCAATGTAGTACTACAAGGCATCAGTGCAAGGGTGAACCAAAGTCTCAACTGCTATACTGTATTTTCCCRTGCCAAGTTGTGGGTGGCCACTTCAGGTCCCCACAGATCTCAACTTTGGCACTGAAGAAGAACTTGCAAACAACAAGCAAGAGRTCTAGCTGCTCTGCAGATCGGACACAGTAATTTGGAAACATGTGGGACCCTTTGGTCGGCAGCCCTCTCAGGGCGAAGAACCAGAAAGCAGGAGGGCAGCCCCATCTGCACCAGCAGCCGTGCAGGTGTCCCTGCTACGAAGTGATTTTACAGGAGGATCTGCCATGATACACCTTAGCAAAAGAGTAACAACTCCTTGCATTTGTATGGGGGGCAAAACCAGATTCCGTTCATTGTTGTTATTCTTGTTTTCCTTGGTTTGTATTCATTTATTTTTTGTTGAGAGTATAAGATTTCTTTTTTCCTTGTGTGTAGAGGAAAACAAGCAACATCCCCTCTGCCAGGGGGATGGCGACAGAGCAAYGAACCTGGGAGCAAACAAAAACAGTCCTGGGGGACTGAATCAAAACAAAAGGGTGCAGCTTTGTGGCATGGAGCAATAAGGGAAAAATACGTTTGGCGTCGAGGATGGAGAAGATCATACAGCATCAAAACGGCAGCTAAATCTATCCTGCCTGAAATTCCGTTTCCACAAAAGCCAGCGCTCCCTCTAATCTCTCTGCAGGCGCTGAATAAATAGACACTGAGCCCCTCTGCTTGGGAGATGCCACCACCCAGCTAGTCTCACTGCAGTCTTGTAGTTGTGCTGGTTCAGTCCCCGATGTGGATGCTCTTAGTCCAAGGTTGTGTGTTGCAGTCAAACACATCCTGCTGTGCTGGCAATTCACCAGGCAGAGTCGAACCCTAAACCCTCCCTATTGCCCCTTTAAGTCTGGAAAGAAGCCCAAGCCAAGGTTTATCCAGAAGCTCATACTGACATTTTTATCCCATTACAGTCACACACACGCTCCAACAGCCCAAACACATCAGGCCAAAGGGCACCGTAAGAATTCAAACAGTTTCAGACTCTTCTGCAACTGCTCGTCTATGTTATAGCTCAGTGTCTCCGTAGAATATTGAAGTCATAATTTCAGACACAAAAGCTGTTTCTCTGCTCCCCGCCCTTGATTAAGCTGTGTGGCYGGGACTGAGCTAGGGTCTGGGTGTTGTAGTTTACGTGGGTGAATTTCAGCCTTTGCTGAAGAGCGGTGGAAAGTTGTTTGGATGTGCTTTCAGAGGCCTTCTTGTCAAGCTCTGAATTTACAGTATTGTTTATCAGATTTCTCAATATTTACATTTGGTTCCCATTCCAGTAAACAGATGACATATTATATGATACTACTGTTCAAAAACCTCAAGGAAATGAAGAACAGAAATTCTCCATTGGAATGACAGTAAGGCTGCAGCAGAACCCACAAATGCAAAAGATGATTAATTTAGGTTCCTTCCAATGCTTTTTCTCCCTGTCCATTATCTATAGATAATGCACAGCTCATACATAGTTAGCATAGATACAAACAATGTTAGGAAGATAACAATTGCTATGTGRGTTCGGACTCATAGTATTTTTAACTCAAAACCCTATCTCCAACATTGACAATTTCCAGATGCTTTAGAAGAAAGATTTCTGTAATGAATAATAATAGGAGAACCAGCCTGTAAATCAAATGCTCCTTTACTGAAGGAATTTGGCTTTTGACACCAAGCATGAAGGATACAGTCTGTATTTTTGAAACTCAGTTTAACGGAGAATGAGAAATTATTCCCATTTGTAGRTAAATGTGTGGTGCTGTGTGAATCCTGCATAGCTCTAACACACTGGTATTGTGGAGCACCGAGATCCCTGAGTGAGAGCCACCAAGGAAGGAAGCCTGTCTGCAATGGGGCTTTCAGTAAACGTGCTTGAGATTTTTCTTCTATGGTTATAAGAAGGCACTRGCTATGCTGTTATTTTGCTTCGTATCTTTTTGTTTTGCTCTCCTCACACACAAACCTTGGTGATGGCTTTGCACGTGTGCCGGTGGCTGACCTGTGTGCCCTCTCAAGTCATGCCCCAGCATGGTTCAGGCAACCACCCTGGTAAGAGCAAGGGACGAAACCTGTGCTTCACAGAGCCCGTTTTATCCCCATGTGTGGGGAGAGCAGCCCAGCCGGCAGAGTGGATGGATGGACTGCAGGTGCCTCGGAGGAGTCTGGAAGTGCACCGGATAATGCTGGTGAAAGTGTCCGTGCTTGGSAAAGTAAACAAGTCTCTGGCTTGGGACAGGCACATGTTATGTGTCTTTTGCC
This sequence comes from Rhea americana, assembly GCF_003343005.1. Classification (NCBI taxonomy): domain Eukaryota; kingdom Metazoa; phylum Chordata; class Aves; order Rheiformes; family Rheidae; genus Rhea; species Rhea americana. The sequence goes on from NW_028186601.1 coordinate 5,379,479, forward strand.
CTCAGATTGAGAAATCACTCTTGCTTGATTGCAGGGAAGCTGAAGTTACTTTGGTATTGCACTTCCCCATCCTTAATTAAATTGAATAATTTTACATAATATATCACGTAGTGCACCTGCAGTATGCAATGCAGAATGGGCAAAATGTTCATTTTAATTATACTGAATTTGTTCAACCGTGTTAATGCCAATAACTCCATCTGGCTGGAGCAACAAGCACAGTTTGGCRTTTATTTTCAGGTATACAAAGCCTTGGTTTCTGCAAATTGAAAGGAGATGAGCCATCTAAGCGAATTTGATTGCAATGTTTGATTTAGCAAATTAATCTTGAGCCTCAAGAACATGATAATAGCAAACAAAACTGTATCAACTTAATCTGGCTCAGAGTTATAAGGGGATGTTTCCAACATATAAATTAGCTTAATTTGGGGCCAATTTTGACAAAGGTTCTAATTCAGTAGTCCATAGCACCAAGAGTTAAATAAATGATACAAGGGATTTTAAGATTAGATTTGCTTGAATATTTATACATTATTTTTTCCTAATACAGAATGGCTACTAAGCAATTCTCTTTAAAGACCAGCTTTGAGCTTAGACATAATGATGAAGTGCAGTGTATRCAATTATGTGGGGTTACCACCTCTCCTAACATGTTGCATTATGTGTTTGTACATTGTATTTTAACACGTCCCCATTTGACATGATTTTACAGGAGGACCTGCAGGTACACCAGGTGATACACCTGAGCAAAAGARTGACAACTCCTTGCATTTGTTTGGTGGGCAAAACCAGGCTCCTTTTGTTGTTGTTATTCTTATTTTCCTTAGTTTATATTCATTTATTTTTTGTTAAGAGCATAAGATTTTTTTTTCCCCGTGCACAGAGGAAGACAAACAACACAAAGACTAACATATTTGCAGCAGTGACAAAGCCATTATGAGCTCAGTCATCCTGCATCTGGACTTTCAAGCGTCTGCACAAAGGTGAGGGATCTAGCTGAAAGAATTGTGTGTTACTTTTTAAGGGAATGAGAAAAGTACAACCTCATTAACATGAGTTACGGTTGTTAAATAGCCAGGAGATATGAAAAGAAGCATCAAGTTGGCAGGCCCCTGTGCTCTGCATGCCAAATGAATATGGAATTGAAGAGGTTGCCGTGAAAAGGAGACTTCTTGCATATTGATTTACAATGCAAGTGCCTAACCATAAAACAGAAATACTTTAGGAGTAGGGAAATACTGAGATTTAATATATGTTTCTGTGATAATAAAGTAAATTCTTCCTTTTCTTAATAGCACCTTCTGTAAAGATTCTTTTTACCCAGTGCAGTACGCTAGATATACAGCACATRGGGACACGGAGAGTTCTGTTTTCTGAAAGTCACTGCAAACAGTCCCTAGTCCTGGCACCTTTGGCTAATCTCATGAGTATTCACACAGACTTTGCCCAAGATAAAAATTTATAATATAAAYCACAATACAAAACAGCCTCTTTGTTAACCATCTGCTGCTGTCTGGGGATTACCCCAAGAAAAAAGAATGGTTACTGTGCTTCATTTTCAGCTGATTTTGTGGAAAGAAAAAACGAGTCRTTCTTGGTGTTCAGCTTACAGTAAGCTCCTACGTATTTCACCAGGAAGCCACTKCTCTTTCATCAGAGAGCCCCAATGCACAACAACCAAGAAAATCATTTATGGGATGTAGCTGCAGTGCAAACAAATCCCCTCTCATGGCTAGGCTTTTCTGTGCTGGTGTTGTTCAAACAAATGTAGGAAGAGACCGTTCTGTTCCAAGGAGCTAAATGGACTTGGGAAATGAAAAATAATAGGGGACTGCTAAGAAACAGTAAACAGCGGGATGTGTACATTGCCTGGCCAGTGCTGTGCCAGGGCTTGACTTCCCTGTGGCAGATCAGCAGTGGCTCACACGTGCGTCTGCCTTGCACCTCGATGTGCTCCCACGCTTTGGCTGACGCTGTTTGCCTGAGCACGTGCCACAGCTCAGCACACTGGTGCCCGGTTTAGCATCACACCAGGTGTTCCTGGCCGGGCAGTGCTGCGCGGTCTGTGAGGAGGCTGCGTGGCAGGAGGTGGGTACGGCAGGGGCCATGCCGGGTTTGTACTCATCGGCWTGGCCCTAAAGACCACGGCGGGGGCTATTTGCAAGATGTGATGCAGGGGCAGGCTTGCAGCAAATTCACCTCCAGGCTTTTGAAGAAGGTTCAAGCAGGAAATTATGCACCTAAAGATGATGCTGCTATGGAGAGAAATGGTAGAAAAATAACTAGTGCCAACGACAGCCCAGTTAAAAAAAACAAACAAACAAACAAAAAAACTTGCAGACTCAATTACCTGCTATTCTCATCTTTCTCGGTGCTGTGAGACAACCAAGGCTAGCAGGTAAATGGACCTGGTGCTTCCATTCCCTGGACAGTGTTTGAGTGAAGGCTTCAAAGCAAGAGGAGGAGGATATGAGTGGGCACGGTCTCAAGGTGCCCTTTAAGCAGTCATTTTGGTTACTGGCTGGTAAGCCCGGGTGGGGAGAGACTTACTCTCACACTGCATCTCTCAGGGAGCTGGGAGGAATGCAGGGTGACGTGGAGCCTGAGCTGTGTCTCTGAATCGTGACCAGGGTGCAACACCGTGGGGAATGGGGAGGAGTGGGGTGCATGTTGCTTTGGTCCCTTGAAAGATCAGACTCTCTCCATTTCTAGTGCTGCACTAAGTGCAGGCTAAAACAGATTTTGAAAGATAGGAAAGAAGTGYCTAGTTTGGACCATTACTGCAGCAAAGTCTGCAGAATAGGATCGGTGTTATGCTGGGGGAGAAACATAGAATGCTACATCTGTTGTCTTCTACAAAGTGCTGATAGGATGCTGGCAGCCAGGCTGCTCCCGGGGGCCCCACGTTTCCCGTTGCTGTGGCCACCCAACCAGCGTGTGCCTTACCCCGGCATGGCAGTGGAGCAGGGAGATGTCGGTGCTGCTCAAGGCTCTGTGCTGGGCGTATCACTGGGACAGTGGCTCCTAGCAGCTGCTACCTTCTGCACTGCAGGAGGCTGAGCAGCACCCAGGACAGATGCAACCACACCAGGCAAACAAATCTGTGCTTTTGGCTTCTACCAGCTGTTTGCAGCTGCAGTCATCTTTCCAGCTTCTGTAATGAGTTAGGGCACTCTGTGGTATGAAAAAACAATCCACACTGTGATCACAGAATGTGTGGATTACAATCCACATGCGGTCATAGAAAGACTTGTTAACCGATGTCCTTGTTGAAGTGGGAGTAAGAATGATGCTGGGAGCCACATGGGATGTAAACCAAGAAATATACAAAGTTTTGTACTTTTTTAGTTATTAAATACCCATACAGAATCACAGAATGGTTGAGGTTGGAAGGGACTTCTGGAGACCATCTAGTCACCTRCATGTTAGACAGCATTGTGTCCAGGTGGGTTTTGAATATCTTCTGAGGAAGAGACTCCACAACCTCTCTGGGCAACCTGTTCCAGTGCTCCGTCACTCTCACARGGAAGAAGTTCTTCCTCATATTCAGGTGGAACTTCCTGTGGTTCCGTTTGTGCCTGTTGCCTCTTGTCCTGGTGCTGGGCACCACTGAAAAAAGCCTGGCCCCATCCTCTTGACAGTCTCCCTTAAGGTATTTGCAGACTGTGGTAAGATCCCCTCTCAAGTCCTCTCTTCTCCAGGCTAAACAGGCCCAGCTCTCACAGCCTTTCCTCGTAAGAGAGATGCTATCAAGGAGATGGAAAAGCAGTTTCTCTGGACACCTGTGGCTTGTGGCCATGCCAGCATGCCCCAAGATGCGCAGGAACTGCGACAAGCAAAGTAGGGTTGTGCTGGCTGGCCAAGCGGGAAGGGACATCTGAGTGTTTCACAGCAGTTGTGTGGATGTCTTGCCAAGTTACTGGGGAAACACTTTTGGGCAGTATAACACAGCTGAAGTGTTGCTTTCCTGAAAGGCAGGCAAAATTCAGGACCTGATATTCATGGCTCCAGCTTTTATTGACTGGAGATCTTATATTCAAATTTGCTTGGCTTGTATCCTTTCTATTACGAGACAGCCCTCACCCTTCACTTTTTGCACTGGATGTTTCACTTCTTGTCATACTGCCAGCGTGTGCTGATGCAGGTTGGGCCATGATGCTTGGCCTATGGCAGCTCTGGATCCCCAAATAGCTGCCGTATTCGTGAGAGAAGGGCTGCTGCTCCCTCCAGTGTAGGTGCTTCATTGCCTCACAGCGCCACTGTGCCCCATGATTCAGTAAGTTTTTGTAAGAGTGCTGGTAGAGTCTCTGGGAGCAGTTTTATTAATAGCAGAAATGTGAGAAGAGGGAAGATGAACATTTCTGATTTTTGTAGTCACCTTGGGCCTGTGACTGTTTGCTGAGACATTCCACTGTACCTTGGTGATTATTTTTGTTTAATATATTGCCATTCTGTGTTTATTTTTCAGGTGTTTATTTTGGAAAGGGCTCTGTTTACATTTCTGTTTTTATACGAAGCACACATATGGTGATATTTGCTTTGCTGGGACTTAACATTCCTCCTCCTCCCTCTTCCATACAACCCTTATTTCAGCTGAGATACATTTTATGATTCGACAAGTGAAAGGCTCTTTTTTGGTTTCAGCCCAGGTTCCCATCAGCCAGCCCTTGTCCCCTTTATTCAAGCAGTTTAGACAAAGCATGTTCATGCTGGAAAGTATTTTCATCCTGACTGAAACAATCTTAGTGCAGCTAATAGCTGCTCTCCCCACCCTCTCCATCTCCTCCTATGCCAGAGAAGGACAGATGTTATGTTCTTCAYATTTAAAGCATCTGAACAACTTCTCCGCAAAAAGTCTTTCTTTTCTTTCCTCAGTTCTRACTTCTCTGGTGACCTCAGGTCATCTGGGAGTCTCCTATGACATTTGAGCTGTGAGGGCCCAAATCTTGCTGCATTTTTTTCTCTCCTTCATGCTGAGATGGTGGAAAAGCAGATAAATCAGATCTTCCAACATCCARCCTAGGAAGTTAGGTAGATCTCAAYTATCTCTTCAAAGGAAAGGAAGCAGCTGAAGACCTTGCACACTATGTTGTTCCCTTTTTACTAGTAGAATAAGTAGAATGAGAATGTGCTACACATCAGCTGTGTTCTGATTAATATTATTTCTTCCATCAAAACCATAGGTCACATTTCTAGGAAATGGGGAATAATATTCATTCAGCTTTTGGTTAYGGATGAGCTCACTTATTCTTTTGTGAGTTCTCTTTTTGAGATACCATTGTAAGCTGATTCCATTGTTGATTTGGGAGCTTCTCAGAGGCTGCTTTGCATTTTGGTTGTTGGAACTTTTTTCTTCTTGACCTCTTGCCCTATGTGTGGTCTTTGCTTTGTAGTTTATCTCTGACATGATGCCATAATTCCTTGCCCTTTTACAATGGTCTATGTCAGGTTCACTAGAGCTTTAAGAATGGGAAATCCAGCTGGTCACTTGAGGGCATTGTAGATGTCTTCAGAATAACCGTAGTGTGATGCTCAGGAAGGGCTTTGTGTCAACAAAATTCCCAACAGATTAATATGCTGTGACTCTTCTGAGAAGAGATCTGAAATCTTTGTGAATGCTGCAGGTGGATCTTGAAGTGTGATAATGTGAAAATTGTAATTTCTTGTACATTTTGCGTTTGTATGTAGTCACATAGGTAGGAACTGTGTATGCATTTACATTTAATCAAAAARTCATTTAACTGAGCATACATCTATCCTATAAATACAGTGTGTGTACGTATTTAATAACACTCAATCTATCAAAGCACCTATTTTATTTGAGTCTTCTTCCTTTATATCATAGCATAATGATAATATGGTGTGAGGAACTTTTCTTTTGACAACCTTCTTATACCTCATTTGGCCAGAAAGAACAGTGTCCCAGACTGCAGGTCTGTACCCAGCCACAGCTCTTCACACTGAAAGTGGAAGAAGACATCAGGGGGACTTCTGGGTATGTGAATACCTACAGTCTGAGACAAAGGTTTTATTCTGTGTGCTGGAGTGAGACCCAGGAGAGACAACAAAAGGATTAATTAGTGGATTCTCCCTGGGGCCTTGACTATATGGCAAGTAGGYTCAGTTCTCACTCATCTCACTGGCATTTTGCTTCCTTTCTTTCTCTGGGGCTGAATTTCACTCAGAAAAAAAAGAYAAGATTCAAATCGACTGAAAGGATTAGGCACTTAAAGTAGTCCTTAGCTGGGACATAGGCAACCAAATCCATAATTTAGGTCCTGAAAATCCCTCTTGGGCTGACACAGTCTGGAAGAAGCCTACAGTCCACCAGCACCTCACTTTGGGGCATTTACATTCCCCAGTGTCTAATGTTTCACATTTGWCCAGAGCCCTCCTGGGCACTGGTGGGCTATTTGGCATTTCTCTGGTGCCCAAGCCACTCTCAGGACAATGACACAGGCTCTTCTCTCTGGAAGACCTCAGCCTTGTAGCTGTCCTCAGAGCCTGTCCCCCACAGCAGGCTGAGCACCTGGAGAGACAGTTGGTATCTGGCACTTTTTCTTCTGCTTGTCAAGTCACTCAGCAGTCAGCTCTCCCAGCCAGAGTACGGGACTCCTCAGTTTAACCCTTTTCCACCTATGATGATGCAAGCTCTTACTTGCCGCCCTCTGCTAGAGGCCATGGCCAACATGCTGCATCCCCCTGCTCAGTGCAGGACAACTCCTGGACCACTCAGGGTCCCTTCAGGGCTGCCCCACTTTGCCCAGCTTGCCCACAGCTTTACTGGTGCAGGGGCAGATCAAGGGCCTGGGGAAACTGGTGCCTGAAGCTTTCACGTATGAACCCTGACCACCAGGCCTGGGAACTGCATATGGTATGTGTTTTATGCCTGGTTAATCTTTAAATGCTTCATGCAGAAAGGAACAGAGGGAGATAGAGGGCAGAGATGTCATTACCCTCATGCTTATGAACATCCCACAGCTAGGTAGCTGTTGTGGTCTGAGGGAGGACAAATGTGTGCCTTCTGAACACCTTCCAGCTGAAAAGGGAATCCCTCATCYCCAGAGAGCAGCTAGCATTGAGCTCATGTCAAAAATACCGTTTTGCCACTTTGTCCTCAGTTTTCCTGAGAAAGGGGACATGGAGACCTCTCCTCAGGAAATGGGTCAAGGAGTAGAACTGCAGTCAGAGGACAGGACTAAAGCACAGGCTAGGTGAGATTCAGGATCCTGCTTGTCCTTTCTGATGGAGGGGGGCAGCCTCCTGTTGAAATTCTGCACATCCTACTTGAAGGTGCCTGGTTCCCCATGTACCCCACTGTACAGAGCACRGCGTAGGGCCCTGGGCTGAGCTCCCTTTGGGCTTAACTCCCCTTGTGCTCAAGGTCACAAGTCGAGTTAGCAAGAAAGGTAGAATAAACCCATCCTCCCAAGTGTTACATGTTGCCCTACGAATTGCGCAGGCAGAACTGTACAAAGTCTGTCTTACAGTCAGCATCTCACCGTATTGCACCGCGTCCCCGCTAGAGCTGCTGCAGCTGTTTCAGACTGACTTGTCATTTCTCCCCTTTCTCCCTTCTCCCATTGCTTTCCTGCTGAACAGGGGAAGCATTATTACTCCATGAAAAAATATACAGACCTTACTGGTTGATTTTATAAAGCTGTAAAAAATGTGATGAACTCAGAGATTTACTGCTCCTYGGTCTCTGAAACCCTTAGAATTTGATATTTGCAAAAGTATGCCTGTCTATTGACCAGCGCATTTAAGTTCTTTACTTAATCTAGCCACTGAGCTCATGAAAAAAACAGGAGCAAATTTGCATTCATCTCCTTCCTGTCCTTGTCTGCTTAGATAAATTRAATAACTACAGTGAAGCTAACATCTGGGAAATATGTGAGTGGCAAGGTCATGATTTGAAAACTATATGAAACTTCAGAAATGAGAGAGAAAGCTTTCATTCCTGATGTGTACAGAGTTTTGCACAGCATTATAATGATTTCATTTTTCTGTGAAGGCTTCATGGGTTGCTGCTGCCTGGTAAAGACACTGCTGACAACCTATTATTAACCTGTTATTACAGGAGTGCTCGCGATGTATGTCCTAGAGTCCTAAAAATGCCCGCAGCTGCTTTTCAGGCTGTATCTTCAGTGCAGAAGCAAAGCAGTGAGGACTCATGAATACACAAGATGCAATGTCTGCTYATTCAAAAAGACCTAGTTAAAAACACAGTCATAATTCTATGATTTTTTGTGAAGATAAACTGAGGAGAAAAACTATCATTTCCCAGGAAAGCATGAAGTCCAGTGTATACGAAAACTAAGGGTGGCCTCTGACTCCTTAACGCCTCGTCGTCCTGCTGGAGCTCGTGTCTTCCCGCCGTGTTAGTGACAGAGTAGCCTATGTGCTGGCCCCRCAGATGCCCTTGGCTTTCTCTTCCCAGCCCCAACAGCCTCCTTGACACTCTGTGTAAGGGCCCTTGGAGCAACATCCCTTTCCGTGTCTCCAGGGAAACCCATTGCTTTGGCTGGGGAATCCCTTCGGGCCACAGTGATTCGGGAATGACCCTGCCTTTGTCCCAGGCTTCATCTCTCACGTGGCCACCAGACTCCTTGGGTTGCTTTTCAGCAGCAAACGGACGGTTGCTATCATTAAAATGGGACACAGGGTCAYGCTGGAGACCCTGGCAGCCTCATACTGGTTTCTGCATTTTTGTGATGCAAACAGGGCACAGATGAAGTCAAAATGCCTTTAACTGCATTAGAAAGGGACAAATCGCTCTCTGCAGGTACCTGTCTGCCTTCTGCAATGACAGAAGGGGCTGAGATATCTCGCTTAAGATCATGCCTAACTTTGTACGGTAAAACTTAAGTGAGAAAAATATGGGCTTTAGGGGGCATCATTAAGCATATATTCAAGTACAGTTAAAATCCATTTCAGAAGCCTTTATTGGTGAGCTCTGACACTTGATGATCCTGGAAAAAAAATGAGTTATGCTGCTTCCAGACTAGAGGGATGCCAAATTCAGGATTTTTTATTGGATTTCTCATTATATATTTTCTGATTTTGTACAACTTYTTCTTTGTTCACATCAATTGATTTCTTTTTATGTTAATTTATTTTGCAGAAGCACTTGCTCCCCTTTTGCTGCAAGCCTCACCTGTGATCAAATATTCTTTTCTGTCTCAAAAATGGGACAGTTTTGGTTCTCCATTTTCAGACTCAGCATGTTTGCAAAACACTCAGTGACAATAGACAGATTTTAAAGTTAATTATCAAAGAAAGATTGAATAGACTTTTTTTCATATCCTTACAAATATGCCCCACGCCTCTATTTCAAATATTGTACTTGTTAGTCACTCAGGCCCTTATCCAACAACTTTTAATGTCAGTGGAAAGGCTGACGCTGACTGCAGTGGCTGATGGATTAGGCATTACAGTACAATATCACTTACACTTGCAAGATTTTTTAAGCTGCTCTTATTCACATTATCCCAAGTTGTGGGCCTGCTCACAGTGTTGGTTACTTGCGTAACAGGAACATGGCTTGGAAGGGTCAGTCAGACATGGTGTTGGCATCACACACTGCATTTTCCTGTTTTTTTCAGCCTCCAGCTTAAAGATAATTATGTTTAGCCCCCACTGCTCCAGCTAGGGGCTGTTCCAGAAGAGCAAAACGATATGAATTAACTAAACCTGAAGGCAAGCAATCTCACAGGCCGGTTGTGCGAGTGCTGGAAACTCACTTCCCAAGCACTGCTTTAAGTCAGTGATTAAGTGCTCAGTCAGTAGATTACAGGAGTCTATTGGGGACAGGTCTCTGAGCAGCTGTTGACAGCACAGGCAGAGGTGCGAATGAGGAGAGACAGCAGCAAGTGTTTCTTGACGGGCTCTAAATGCGTGAGGACGGAGGCCTTCTGCTCCCAYTCCCAAACTGCAATGTTGGTGCCTGAGCGTACCAGCTGTATTTCTGCTGTGCCTGCGTGGACAGCAGTGGAGGGAACCAGGTCTCTTCCAAATGATCGCTTGTAAAATTGCAGCCGATTCATGAGTGAACTCTCAGAAACCACCCCAGCAAGGCTCACTCCGCACTGCTGCCCTCCCCACACAAAACAGGGCTTCCCTTCGTGCACATTCCTCCTTCTCCTCCTCCTCCTCCTCCTCCTTCTCCTCAGGGCTGGTCTGGCTTTGGGCTTTGGGTCCCATCTCCCACATGGGGCAGCCTGATCTGTGCACTCCCAGTGTTCAGCCCCAGCCCAGCTCTCTGGCCCCATCCCCAGAGTCAACTGATATTGGCAGTACAACCTTGCTCCTGATAGTTATTAAGCTGATACTAATTTAGAAAACTTYCCTAGAATTTAGCTGAAAACTTCACATTTTGCATTTAAAAGGAACTCACTTTTAGCTGCAAAGCAGCTAAAAGGCTGTAATACAAGAGCCATTTACACAAAGGTCAGCGTGGGTGTTCACACTGGCTGTGGGACCTTCCCAGTATGCTGCCTGTGTTGGGTATCGACCTCTCCGGGTAAAAGGGCCAGCTTGTCAGAYGACAATGTGTCCCCCCTCCTTGTGCAGGGGGACCCATGAGGCCCATCCTTTCCCACYGCTTTGTTATGTGTGATGACTATGGGTGCTGAGCCACCTCCCCTTGGGCTGCATGAGATGCAAGTAWAGAGATGGTCCGTGGCACTTCAGACCTTCAAGTTTCTGTGGTAACAGCTGGAGCCTTTTCCTCCTAGGATGTGTAACTCATGGGTAGCTTCTTGTCAAAAGGACTGCAGGTTCACTTCCAATCTRCACTCAAAATTGTAAAATTACTCTATCTAGTCAGGGATTTAATGGACAAGGTGGGAGGATTAGAAGCCCGTGGCATTGCCTTGGCAATGCATGCTTGTCCTAGTCTTATTTGTGTCCTCAGCCAGGCCAGCTGCAGTACTTTGCTGTCCTGAGTCCAGCAAAACTGCTGGATCCTTGGGAGTTCAGGACAGGCAGTTACTTGAACCTGAGCCTTGGGGACGTGCCCAGCTCCCAAGGGCAAGCCCTTGGCATGGGGATGCCCATCCGTACTGGACATCGCGGCAGTACAGTGCCCCTTTCTGCAGTATGGTCTCTAGCTTGGTGTGGCCTCTGCAGTTCGTACTCACAGCATACGTGCCCAGGGCCCTCAGAAACACCAGACACCTGCATCTCAACCCTGTCTGGGTGAACTTGAGTATTAACAAACAGCTGCATTTGCCAGTCAAGCACAGAGCTCAGATGCCAGMCTAAACCTAACTTTGAGACACTAACTGCAGCCAAACATCAGGTTAATTTTCTGTTGTACAAGACATTTTAAGAGAGGAATATAACGCCCTACACTTCACAGTATCTATAAACTTTCAGTAGTAAACAAGGTTGCTGGGAGAAGGATGCCAAACCTGCCTATCATGTCTTTCCGTGATTCTACTTTAAAATCTCTGGTGTTGGATATTGCCAATTCCCAGGCTCACACTTCTGCTTTTTCTACACCAAGCTGCACTTTAACCTTGCAGGACCTCTTGATTTCAGTGCGACTGTGTGGGGAACAACTTCTGCTCAGCCCCAGGCCCATAATGCTAAGAAGGCATAATAAATAGTGGGGTTAGTAGAATGCGCTAACAAAGCATTACATGGGCTCATACAGGCAATAATGTAACAAGTGTTGCACTATCCGACTGAAGCAGGCGTGTGTGTTTGCCTGTGGACCAAGCGGTGCGTGCCTCACTCTTTCTGAAAGCAAGATCCAGACTCCTGAATTAGTCAATACAGCAGAGCTGGGCTGAAACACCTTTAAAAATCTGAATCTGGATACGTTTCCACCCTTCTTGGTCCAAAATCTGTCTCTAGCTATGGTGAGCTAAATAGTATGTGTCTGAAAAAAACAAATCATTTCCAAATGTTTCAGGGTTGTTCATAAACACTGTCCATATAAAGAAGTSTCTTCTAAATATCCCTGAGACTTTGTGACTGACCTCTGATATAATTCATTTAYTGAAATCAGAATTTGACTTACAGTCATAACTCTGTACCCCAAACCTCTGCAAAAGTAAACGGTATTTAGATGGAGCAACCTTTTCTTCAGGTTTCTTGAGATGCTCTTCTGGGKTTTTTTCAGGCTCTGTGTACCAGCATGGATCTGTTCCACTACAAACTGTGCCCTTCGCAACAGCCTTGTTCCTGTCCCACAGTCTTTCATCCAGCTGTTGATTACATCTGGACAGGCTTCACCGGGCAGGGAAACTTAGTGAGAGAAGGAATGAACTCTGCCTGTTGAAGGCATTCAGCCAGTGACAGTGTGGGAGCTACGTTACATTATGTTGTATTACTGTAATAGGGTTTCTGGTGGTATCACTAACCAAAATATCCATCCTATTTATTATTTCAGTATGTTTTCCCAGTACCAATGTAAAACTCATTTATATCATAATGATCGTGAGGGAGCAGGGACTTTCAGGCTGCCCAAGCTCTTAAGTGTTTAATGTCCCATTTATCCCTGGCTGTCTGTGGTACAATTTGAATTTGTCCTAGATCCTGCCACTCTTCAGCACWCCAGGGAAACACTATTGATCGTAGCAGAGTTACTCCTCACCTATACTCATGCAATCAGGAATGGGACTCCTAATGATATATTTAATTTTTTTAAAAAGATGACTTGATAACAAAACCAGAAACAGACACCTTTGCTAAGCTGAATTACTTGATTTTTCCAGACTTCTGATATCAATTTTATCCTGTCAACCCTAACTGATGGACTGTCACTAAACCTTTTGTTTAGTAGGAGGCAATGGAAGTAATCTCGTAACAAACACTATAATCAGGGACRGTCTCCAAGTCAGATAGGAGGGTACTTTTTTGACTGGGCTCCTAGCTGCTAGTGCTGGCTCTCAGTATCAGGATGCTACAGCAACTGCATGGAGACATGGAGTGAACATGAAAGAAGACAACTGTGAGCTGTAACATCTATCTCAACGGGTTTGTAGGTCTGCTACCTTTGTTCTCACCCAATTTTATTGGGATATTCCTTATATGGACAGAAAGAGGCAGGAACTGCTAAACTTTAACTTTGAGATTAAGACCATGGCAGCAGAATCTGGCACATCAGTGCAAACTCCTCTTGCATATTGCCCAGGAGATCTGAAAGCAGCAAACCCTGCTCTGAGAAGAGAGATTTGAGCTGGAGGCCACAGTAGCCACAGAACTGAGGAAGATCATCTGCGTGGAAAGCTGTAAGAATGATGGACAACCTTTCTTTTCATTGCCTCTTACCTCTTTCAGAGAATAAGAATGACCAGCCAGTTCATGCAAGATGCCAAGGGACTGTAGCTCAAGTTGATCACAGCACAAGGACCTGAAACCTCAAGGGTGCACCTTGAAGAGGGCTCCAGACAACACAAGGGAATTTGTTTCTCTGAGACTGATACTCCAAGGTACTGCCTGGTTGTAGGACTTATGCTGGAGAACAGCCTAGGGGCATGTAGCAGGCTGCACTCCTTGTCCCCAGAGGAGTCAATTCCTGCTCCAAAACACCTGTTAATGGGCTCCAGAGCTTTGGAGGCAGGACACATGGAGGACTAAAATTGGGCCAATAGTATTTTTAAAGTGCAAAATACTCTAGGAAGAAGAGCACAAAAAGTCTCTGCTATTACCCTCTTGTTGGAAATACTGTACCTCACTGGAAGATTCATTTTTTTCTTGCCAATTTGCTGATCTCAATAAATTTGGCAGCTTGTGGCATATTTCATACAACCTTTGCATTATCTGAGCTCAAACAGGACTTCTAGTGTAAGGTCACAGGAGCAAGAGGGGTTTGCTCTGTTACGGACTTTGAGCATGCTGCCTCTTTGAGCATGTCTTCATCTTCCTCTCTCGCCACCCTGCGTAGCCTTTGAACCCACTGCCCGATTTCAGTCAGACTGGCATAAGGGTAGAGATTTCAGAGATACTGAGTTCCTGCATGTCTTTTGAAAAACTGGTACTTTACTAGAAGAGACACAAATACTAGCATCTTCCCTCTAAGAAGCAGTACTGGAACCACATAACAGGGAACAGATGGACCAAAAGACGTAACTCAGGTTTCCCTCTTGGTTCTTGGAACAATTTACCTTAAGTATAGTTTTATTAATGTTTTGGAAATTCTAATGTGGGACTCTTGCTATACTAGACAGATGGTAGATTAACATCACAGAGGTGTTTCCTATTTATCAGCAATACTTAATCACCAGTTTCAAGTAACATTTTTTTCACATATCAAATTATAGTAAGTTTGCTCTGGCACCATAGRGAGGAAAAAAATCATTTTTTCCATTTCAAAGCAAAATGGATTTGTTTTGACAGGTAGTAGTATCACAGCTCTTACTGATCCTAGGAGCTTCTCAGTTAGACACTGTTCCCTCTGCAAGCACTGTTTTCCTTTTGGAGGTGTATTTCTAATGGCTTATGTGTTTTGCTGGCCACTGTTAAAATCAATGACAAAGAACACAGCAAGACAAGACAATGACTTTTTTCCTTTCATTTTGACCTGATCCCCTTCTTATGATCACCTACCTTAATCTATGCCTTGCCTGGTGATGTCAAGGTGGCACTGACTTTCTGTGTTCTGTAGATGCAGTTTGTTGCTAATCCACTGAAGATCTTGAAATCCAATAAAATTTGCTCCTTGGCAACGTGAAAATCTCCCTTGTCCAATTCATTTTCCAACACAGAATTTCTAGATGAATACAAACTCACTTTAGATTGTTTTTGTTTTTTCATTGCCTAGTTATGAAATGTTTCATGACATTTTAAAATGTTGAGTAATTACCATCCTAGTGGAACTTAATCATTTGCTTTTTAGGAATGACTTGTCATGCTTTTTTTCCAGGACAGAAGTACCTTTCAGTAAAACAATTCAAAAGAGACAGCTCTGCAGAGAGTGGAATTCAACTAGTTTGGGGACCATACTTAGATTATCTTTAATTTGGATACTAGTCTATACGCATAATAATTCCACCTCTTTCTCTCCTTGTTGTCATTTTTGTAGGCTGGCTCTGAACTATTTATGTGAATTTCCTTTGCAAGGTTAACACTGTTTTGGGGCAGCTCTTGCTTAGCTTGTTTCCAAATTTTCAATTACTCATTCACCATTTTTSGGTCTAAGCAGATCATCAAATTCAGCATTAATAAAGGATCAGTCCTCTGCTTGAATCTTCTTGAAATGGATAAAATACGCAGCTGTAATACTTTGCCTAGCCCTGAAAAGATGAGCACAGGGCTCTACTATCAGGCAGCATGAAGAGGACTCCATGAAGCAGAGGGGGGGAAAGAAAAGATGGCAGGGAGCAGCTGCCTGTTTATTCCCTCTGAGGGTTTATAATCCTCCCACGGGGGCTGACTGAGCAGGGCTGGCCTGGAGGAGTGGCAAAACCAGGTTGGTCAGGAGCACAGGCTGTTACAGCCTGTATTTGTCCTCTCTTTGCATCTTTTAAAAAAAGTTAATGCRTTAGTGGCCCAGGTATTATCCTCAAACACCTGTATGACATTCACCCCTCTGGGGAAAAAAAAAAGATTTAATATACGTTAACATGTGGAAAATGCCATTCCTGYCACACTGGCAAGTCAAGCATAAGTTGTGGAGGCAAGGGCTGGAGGCCAGTGCCTTGCCTGGGTGGCTGCTCACCTGGCTCGCCAGAGTGAAAAGTTCTCTCATGGCAGGGACAGCCTCAAGTTTGCTCCGTTTTGTTTTGTTTTGCTGAGTTTGGTTGCTGGGATTTATCACAGCTGCGTGACTTGCGTTATCCCACTCAGAGATAATGTGGGAAAAATAGTTTTCTTTTGCTAGGAGGACACTAAGGACATTTGCTGAGACTGGATAATGTCATTTCAGCAAAGAACAGAAAGGTACTTTATGCACTGAGGCCCTTTTCTTTAAATTCAAGTATGAATGTACTAAAAGTATGACTTTTAGTTCCTACTAAAGACAAATAAGAGCAGTAAATGCAGCAGATACAAAAATATGTGTAATTGAATCTTACAAAATTTGTGCAAAGCCATTGGCTGTTTCTAGCTTGCTTTCATTTATTCTTGGGGTATTTCTGCATGTTTTTGGCAGGCAGATGTTGGCTCAATCTTGCTTGTACTCCACAGCAACCAAACATTGTCTGAATGTGGTTACCTTCTTAGGCTGTTTTTTTCTTTTTTCTTTTTTCTTTTTTTCTGTGTAAACCATGCTCATAGAGCTTTCAGTCGATTCAAAGCAGGGGAAGAGTGAGTTCATATCTGACTGCAAAATACCGTGCAGACCTATCCCCAGAGTAAACTGAAATCAGTAGAAAGACTTCTATTGGTTTGTGCAAGTCTACCTTTGCATTCAGGTTCATATACAGCGTTGCACAGTTCAAAGCAAAGTTAGCAAGTGCCTACTTGTTTACTGAGTGGGATCCAGTTAGCAAGTTGTCTTGTGTACAGCTTTGCTTTATGAATCAGCACACTAGGAAAATAGACCATAATGCCAGTAACATTTTCAGAAGGGCACTGCGGAGAAACCCTGGGACCTTCGTGTAGGTCTGTGGATTCAAATTCTCATGAAAGTTTCTGAAATATTTGGCTTAGTGTCCAGGGGTCCTAACTGACTCAATGTAGTCTTCCTCTCTCTTGGAAAGAGTGGGGAGAGCCGAAGAGGTGATCAGAAGGGGCAGAGGAATCTATTTTTGTCTTACCTCCCTGAAAGTTGATAGGGCTTTCTTTTCTTTTCTTTTTTTCCCCCCACAGATGCGACATAGCGTTAGTAGTGTTAAAATTGTTCTCTGCCTAGTTCATGACAGTGCTATGGTATGAAAGCAGCCTTCAAGCACAGATTGTGCAAGTGATAGAGATTTGCACTGCTACCTGCCTGCCAGCCGGCACACGTAAATCCTGCTGCAGATTGAGGTTAGAGGATGGGCACAGATAGTCCATAGCTCTCGACTGGGAGGGACTGGAGAGCTTAGGGAAAGTAAAAAGTCTTGGAAAAGGCAAAATGAGAAGTGATATGTCCAAGCAAAGTAGCTGGCCGCTATTGCAGGACTCTGTGCTCCTCTGCACGCAGTCCTCCCCTTCTGGTAGAGCAGGGCTGATCCAGAAGTCATCAGGAATCCGRTGTGTCTCGGAACGATGCTCTCTCTAGCTCCTCCTCCTGTGTTTAGCCAGGTTATCATAAATGTATCACCACTTACTTTTGGATATCAAAGGGAGAAAGGGGAAAAGGGCATGTTATCAAGGAAAGGGACAAGATGTCTGGTCTAAGGAAGAAACAGATGCCAAAAATGCTTTCATTACTATCTCTTCAGCAGCTACTGACACTAGGAAACCTTCCTCTGTTATCTGTGGAGGAAGAAGTTAATAAAGCATCTGCCAGAAATACAGTATAACAATGTGTACAAGAACAGTAAGTTCCCCTTCTAGACAGTGAAACTYGAAGAGCTTTAATTCCAGATCTCTTTATTCTGATCTGAGCTGTGCTTGTCCAATAATAAAAAGTAAGTGGCATGGCAAAGTCTGGCAATTTAGAGAACACCCATCAAACAACAAAGACCATGGACTAGCTCCTGGGTGAAGCCCTGGCTGATTTGGAGCGGGGGCCAGGGGCGGGGGGAGGGCACAGAGATATCATGATCAGGATTGGCGAGGAAATGAAGCAGACTCCGTTGTTTATTGTGTCCAAATTCAACGCAGATGATATTTCACAGCTTGGATAGAGGGCAGGCATGAGTCTAGGGAGAAGGGAGCATGGTGACCACAATGTTGGGGCCAAGGAGGGAGTGTGATGACCAGAGCGTGGGTGCTGAGGAGGAAGTATGGTGACCAGCGTATGGGAGCTCAGTCTTCTGCCCCTGCCTGAGCCTGGGGGGCCCTTTTACCAGCCCATGGGGGCATCCTGAGCCACCAGAGGGATCCTGCCCATGGCCAAGGTGGCCCTCATCAGCTCCCARTTTGTCACAGCAGTTTGATGGAAGCCAGCACCACTTTCCCCTGCGAACTGGCAACCTAAATGCAGTGCCCAGCACGCATCCAGCAGCAATGCAAGGGGGCTGCAGCACGGTACCTCGCTGCGGGCCTCGGGCCCTTTCTGTCTTCCAGGGATCGTGTGTCCTGCGAACGGCACTGCCTGCGGCTTTTTGTGACTCTGAGAGCTGGGGAGGATGTGAACCAGACAACGTAGCTCATCCCACTTTGCATGCACTGCCATGAGGAGCTGGGCCCTCGGGGGCTCTTCCCATGCCTCGGATGCACGGGTGTGCAAACACGCACCAGCCGACCTCCCAGGAATGGGCTGCAAAGGGCTGTCATCCTTTAGAGAGGAAGGCAGGTTTCCAACACCAAAAGCTAATCTGCCTTTAAGTGCTCTAGAGTGATGGAAAGCCTTCTGCCAGGATCGTGATGACTCCAAGAAGGAAGGACAAAGTGRCACRCTAATTTCTGAATGTGAGCAGTGATGGCAAAGGGCTTCTTAAATTCATTTATTAATTAATATTAAAGRTTTCCTAGTGTCAGTAGCTGCTAATGTATTTAGGTTGCCAATTAATAAAACAGGATACTATTTTATTAATACTCATACCCTGGCCTATTTTACAGGGGTATGATATAATATTTCCATGTGAGGGTTGAGGCTGGGTGTTAAGTATTACAAAACTAATTACTTGCAGCTACTGAGATAAGATAAGCTTCACAGAAGTGGACTGCAGGAGGTCAAGGAAAGGGGGAAGAAAATGAAGGAGTGGGGACACAGGGAAAGTTCAATATAAAAAAAACAAAAATATTTGAAATCTGCCAAGTACGATAAATGTTTTTTTGAACAGCTGGAAAAGTTCCTTTTCAATATAAGTGAGACTAAAACATAGATGACATAGAATTCCTGTTACAGATTTTTGTTCCTTTCTTCTTATTGAAGAAAGATTTATTTGAGAGTAAAAGGATATTTCTATCTTGTTTCTTTGTTTTTCTGCACTCACTATCGCTGTGTGCACGGTTAGTTTCCACAATTTTGTCAGGCACTTGGGCTCTCATCCAGCAAATACTTAAGCACACGTGTAACGTCCCAGTCAGTGTAAGGTTATCCATGTGCTTAGATGACTTTAGGTCAGGATCTTAATATCTCAGCTGCTCAGATGTGCCTTGCACGCAGCAAGGAGCAGACACAGAAGARCTAGACAATTAGCAAATGTTATTGTGAGACCACAGAGATACTGGCAAGAGGGCTCCGGGGCTAATCCGCTACCTGAAMTATTACATGGATCTGGGAAAAAATAATTGGTAAATCTGTTATTCTCCAAAAAGTGCATCTGTTGGGCACTTGAAGCAATCTGCACACTCATTCCAAATGAGGCAGGTTAGCTTAAACAGTGCAAACAGCAGAGTGTGGTTGAACGCTGCTGGCTTGGGGAGAGTGGGCTGCGCTCCCTGGCTGCAGCTYCCTGGGTGGAGGGAGGGCAGTGGGTAGGTGATGGTGACCTCTCCTGCCCCCATAGCTCCTCACTGAAGTCCAGCTCCAAATGAAGACCTTTGTTTCCATTTATCCTTAACTTTTTTTWAAAAAAAGTCTAAAATTCTGTCTTTGATCCAAAGTGATTTTTTTTTCCCATGCATATTGCCAAGTAATCAATTCTTGTTTGATCCAAATTATTTTTCCCTGGTTTCTTTCAGTTTGGCCCTCCAATGAGAAAAATAGAAGGCGTGCACCGTTCAAGCGCATCAATTAACTGATGACATCCACATTCAGCTACGAGATAATTCTGGCTGGTCCCTTAGGAGGTACCGACTGTGGTTACTAGATGATGAGATTTTTTTTCCAGCTAACAGTATTTCATTTTTTTTCATCTCCTCTCTCAAGTTTTTGACCTTGTCTCCTGGTGTTTCACTGCCAGCAAGGTGGGATTTGTGCAAGGGTGCTTTCATCYAGCACAATTGCTACTACCCAAGGGCCCCATCTGTGATGCAGTGGCCAACCTCAGCTCCTCTCGCTCCCCCTGCCTGCACAGGCTGSAGGTCATTCCCACAGGTAGCTGCAATGCCACTCTGTTGAGGGAGAGGTTTAGCCATGCAGATACCAGCTACGCTGTGACATCAAGTGTCTGTGCCAGAGAATGGGCTCTGGCTCTGTACAGCTACCAGTGCAAATGCAGTATTGGAAGATCTCCAAGGTGGCAGAAAGTGGATTTATCTCACCTGTGTCTAACCAGTGACAGTGCAGATGAGGGCAGAAAACCAGCCCAGCACTGCAAGACAAACAGAAGAAGAGACAGTGAGGGGGCAGCTATGGACTTCAGCACGGCGGTTGGGGGGGGGGATGCAGAGGAGCATGGAGGCAGGCAGGGACCTGCCGCTGGAGTGAGGAGAAGCAGCCAGGGATGAGCAGCCACCAGCTGCCAAATGTGAGGTTGCCAAGAGCAGAGCTGGTGAAGGTTTGACAAGCGATGATGGAGAGCCAGGAGACATACCTGTCAGTGGGAATAAATGACATCGTCTATGAGGGAGATGCTGCTGGTGGGTTTTCCTCCCTGTGGGAGAGGGCACCTGCTTCTGTCTGGGCCCTTGGGACTTCCCCAAGCCACAGGAAATTCTTACTTTCTCCACCTCTCCATCTCCCCATATTTCCCCTTGTCAGATAGTAAAAAAGTCTAAATACAAGCAACTTGGCTTTAAAGCAGGAAAAATCTTTTGAAGATCAAATGAGAGGATGTTGCATACATCTCAGTATATCGCCATCCGTCCAAAGAAATTATTTTAATCGKGTCTAAAGGCAAATAATGGCATTATTTAAGCTCAAGAGCCAGAAAAGTTATTTTAGACCAAGCGATCCTTTCTGTGGTATATTGCAGAAGGGGAAGCTTGTGGTGCCCTCCACCATTGCTCTGTGTTACACATCAGAGGTCCTCATGCAGGGACAGACACCCGCTGCCAATGCTCGTATCCTCCTAGTGCTCAAGTCTGGTGATTCTTCTCGTTGCTAGAAAGGGCAGTGAGGAGGAAAATCTCAAAAGCAGCACTGCAAGTTATTGGACACGAAGCCAAACTTACAGGTGCCTAAAGGAGAATCGTTAATGTTCCCTGAGAAGAGGAACTGGTGACACTAAAGGAATATTACAAAAAAAAATGGAGGGCATCAGATTTTCTTACAGTGCTGCATTCATGGGAATCCATCTTCCACCCGATTTGACTTGAACAATAACGCTTTCACTGGGCCACCTTCACTGAATGGGGCAGAGTGAACCACTTTTGTTTGTTGTTTTTATTTCAAAAATCCCTTTGCTTGCAATGCCATGTCAGCTGTTAGAAAACCAGAATGTCTTCTCCTGTGGTTTTTTTCCACCTTGTTTTTCTATGAGAGCAAAAATCAACATGACAACATTTTGTTGAGCCCTCTTTCTGTCTCTCTTTTATCTGCATTACTGATGCCAATGGAAACAGAAGCCTTTCAAACAGCAAGCTGCAGAGACCAGCGAAATACAGGGGGATTTTTTTAATATATTACATCAAAAAAAAAAAAAGGTTTACATGGAGCTTTTTCGCTTTGTTTTTAAAAGCAGCAAAAAGTCACAAATATTTGAAAGAAGATTTCAAGATGAAGTACCTTCTAAAATATTGCAGTAAAAGAAAAGTCAAGATGTTTTAGTAAATGTTTTACTAAAAGAAAAGTCAGGAGTGGATTCTCAGCTGCTTAAATTGAAATAACTCCTTTCTGAGCGCAAGGTTGTTTCGGTGATTGGCATTGGGGAGGATCTAGTCTTTTGTGGGTTCAAAGGTCAGCCCATATAGTATTTCTGCTCCCTATGTGTGTCTTCAGTTTTATGGGCAAACAAATGTTGTCTATTGTTAGCACTGTAGAATCAAAACAAGTATGGGAAGAAAAGCCGGATTCTGTTCCTCTTTGCAGTGTTATAGATGTGTGTAAATTATTACTTATGTTCAGATATACATGTGTTTTTGGTGTGTTTG
Organism: Rhea americana; assembly: GCF_003343005.1. Lineage (NCBI taxonomy): Eukaryota > Metazoa > Chordata > Aves > Rheiformes > Rheidae > Rhea > Rhea americana. The sequence continues at coordinate 5,401,442 of NW_028186601.1, forward strand.
TATATTAAAGATATGTATATTATTACATACAGCACATACTACCGCACTCAGTGCAGCTCTGATAGATCGTCCGCTGTCTTGAGGGTGAGGAAGTCACTGTGTGGGTACCCTGGGGGCACGGACACCACGCTCGGCCCAATGCAGGGAGGAGGAAGCGGGTCCCTAGCGTGGGGCAGAGATGCTGGCTGGGTTGCCCTTCTCTCCTGCCAGCAGCAAGGCAGGATTTCTCCTGCCTCGGCACCGAGCCCTGCTGCCCACCGGCCTCCCTGCCTGCTTCTGCGGAAGGGCTGCGCGTCCTCGCCGTCTTGGTCGGCGAGCTCAGCTCGGGGGGCTGAGCCGTCGCTCTGGAGGGCTRGTTGCTCCTGGCCTCGCATTTTGAAATCCATTTGAGCAAAATGTGCAAGACCTCCGCTTTCTGCTGGGAAGTCATCTGAGCTTTTTCGGTGCACTCAGTGGCGCAATCTCTGATTCCCTGGAGAGTGAGGTGAGCCCTGACTTCTGATCAATGTGTTCAGCTGCCTTTTTACCTACCTAGTGAGTTATGTCACAAMAACTTTCTTGCCTTGTACCCACATACGGCAATTATTACTGTCCTCCAAATCCTAAGAAGAAAGTTTGCTTTCTGAGGGGGAAGCCAAATGCGTGACAGTGCAGAGCAGAAGCATCCCAATACTGAGATGATGAGTGTGAATCTTAAGGTTGTGCTCCCAACCTGACAAAACTAGTTTGTTTCTCAGTAGTCTTCAGCCTTTAAATATCTTTTATCTATTTTTCCACTCACTGCCCGTGTCTCATTGCTTAGCATTCACTTATTTGATTGACAATAAGAAAGAGACAGATTTGGCACTGGGGGTTTTATCATGGAATAGTTAAACTAAGTCAGCGAATATATATTCTTCTACTACTTTTTTGCAGKTTTTTTGGCCCTCTCAGGGATGATTGCTGTTGTTTCCATTCCAGTTTCTGTTTATGTGGTGTGAACTTCTGCTTTGTCCCTATTTCTGAAAAGGTTTGTGCATTACAAGGAACTGCTGTGGAGAAGTAGTGATTTAATTCAGAAAATTTCGCAGTGGAGAAATCATCTTCCCATCATCATCTGTGGGGAGGCACAACAGGACCTCAGCCAAGCCSATTGGAAAATGGAAACTGCACATTATTTTATGCAAAAAATAAATAATTATAAAATAACTGCATGTTATTTTATGCGTTGCAGAGCATCGACYTGTTTTTTTCACTTAGTCTTGCAACTAACTGAAAGCTAAAGCTTTCATCACATATATTTAGCATATCCATATAAAGACTATCCATATTTAAGGAACTCCACAGGGCTTTTTGCCCTGCAGCAGAAATACCCCCAAAAGAGAGTGAAAGGGTTATTTTTACACCAGAAAAAGCGGTACTCTGAGACCACGTGTGTTTGTAGGTGTGGAAAATTGGGCTTTTGCAGGACTCGAGTGCGGCTGGGTCCGCTCGCAGCCCCCTCCGGGTTGCTGCAGGGAGGCTCTGTGCCGTCTCCTCCGCCGACCTGCCCCACTTGGCGTRAGCAGTAACGGGCAGGCGGCCGGGTCTGGCCGTGGGCACCCCCTCTCCTGCACGCGGCCGTGGTGCCGGCAGCCCTCATCAGAGAGGAAGACTGCAGTGATGAAGGCACCTATTTGTCCAGCTGGTTGGTTGAACATTAGGATGGTCACGGGAACCCGCCCTTAAACTTCTATGAAGTCTCCATTTGTGTCTACCACAATCTTTGCCCTCTGGCCAAAGCCAGGGATTAGTAAAACCAAACAGCTGCTGTGATTGAACTGTTTTGATAAAACTGCTGGTAATATTTTTAGGGTATTAYTGAAATGTGTTTGAAAGGCCTTTTGACCCTTGGAATGTGTTCAGTATATTGTCTGGTTTGTGAAAAGGACTTTAAAAAATTTAAAACTTTAGAATATCTCGCATGTGCACACATTTTTGAAAGACTAATAATTAGAAAGTGGTGTACCATGTGGTATTGGAGGGCTTTCTTTTCAAATCATAATCCCAAATTTTCTGCTGGATTGTATAAGCGTTGCAAGTAAATGAAAAAAATATATCTGTATGTTATGGTACAATTTCATTGATGGGTGTTGACATGAAATTTCAGCCTTCTACAGTGGATTAATACATGTGATTATACGTAACACATGTAGTATATGGTGAGTTTTTTTAATTCATCATACTCTGCTTGTTCTAACTGCACAGGCTTTCCAGCTAATTGTGAATATTTTCTTTTTAAGGCATGAATTTTAGACAGTTTGGACTGCTTTATTCTCTTGCAATAACCCTTTGAATGCTCTTCACTGTTTTGCTAATGAGGTAAAAGTGATCAGGTGAGGGAAAGAAGTGCGCGGATGAGAGAGCTCTGTGTGCTACTGCACGTACCACGCGTTGGCGTCTCATTCACTCTATCCATTCAACTGCCCATCCATCATACATTTTTTAAAAGCATTTTCCAATTATTTGGGGGCTAGATCGCATTATCTGAGGGCTAGATCTCAACAGTGAGTATCTGAGATGCTTGCGGTCTTTAACACCTTAACTCTCCCTGCATCCGTCGGGGAAATATCGCTATTCCCGCACTACGAGCGGGGCAGTGAGCGCAGGGTGCTGCCCGCGTACTCCGCGGGCTTTCGGGAAACCCCAGCGCGCTGGTAGCGTTTGGAAGGCGGTTTACAAGCTCCCGCAGGGGAAGGCCACACGTCTGCCCGTACAGCCGGCCCCGCCGCCGCGCCGCGGAGCAGGGCGCTGCGATTTCCCCAGGGGCAGGGGGAGGCGGCGGGCTCGTGGCAGGTCCCCCGGCCCCCGGCCCGGCTCCGGCAGCCTCTGCTCTGCGCCGGCAGCATCCTTCCCGGCGCTCTCGCCTCCTCCTCTCTTTTCGCCCGGCACCTGTCAGAACTCCCCATCCCCGCGGAGCAGCGCGCCTGCTTGCTGCGGCCCCGGCCCCCGCCTCGCCGCGGCCCCCCGGGGCACGCCGCTCCCCGGCTCCTTCCTCTCGCTCTCGCATCCTGCCCCCTTGTGCACGCGCAGGCAGAGGGAGGGGAGATCTGGGGACAAAAGCAGATTTCAGCTAGAACTGCAAGACGGTCCGAGGCGGGCGTCGCGTCTCTGCCCGGGGCCGAGGCTCCGGAGGCGAGCGGCGCTGGGCGGGCTGCTGGGCCCGGCGGGGCCGGGGCCGCGGGAGCCCCGCGGGCGGCCGAGCGGGGCCGGGGGGCGGCAGCTGGGCAGGGGTGCAGGCAGCCGAGCGCAAATTTTTGCCAGGGTGAACGCGAGCTCAGCTGCGCGCGGTTCCCAAAGATGCTGCTTCGCGGCCGGCGGCGCGGGCATTTCCGTGCGCGGAGGGCAGCGGCTCTGGGAGATGCAGCGTTCGCTTGGGCATAAAAGGGGGGTTTTCTTTCTTTTCTTTTGTTTTGGCTGGAGGTTGGGGATGCGAGAGGAAGAGCGCGGGAGGAAGGGATGCGCGCTCTGCCGAAACGCCGGCGGCGCGAAGGTGGTACGGGCTCCCCGCGGGAGCCGACGGAGCCGAGCCCTCGGTGTTTGGGTTGTCAGGGAGCCCATGATGGTTCAAATGTGCACACAGTATGACAGATGACCTATTGAAATAATTTCGGAGCAGTGCTGCGGTTGCCAGGACAACCACTGCTCTCTTGGCTTTCATCTGGCCATGTGACAGCGACTTTGACGTCAGCTGGAGGCAGAGCCTGTGGTTTCGGCCGCGCAGCCAAAGGCTTGTGAGAACCTAGTGGATGCTGGATTTATCCCCACTGCTGCTGCTGCTGTTGCTGCTGCTGTTTCTCAGGGGCTGCCAGAGCATGGACTATTAAAAACTTGCGTTTCTGCCGTGTGAGGTAACCATTTGCTTTATGTTCTCGTCAGGTATTTTTTCTTCTTAAAAAAAAAAGGGTAAAAAGCAGCTTATCGTGACTGATATTTTTTCACTTGTTTGTTTTGGCTGGAAGTTTGCCTTGATGAACAAGCCCGGCACTATCAGATAAATGCAAAGCAGCTTCCAGTTACTAATTCTGTGTGCAGACTGCAGAGCAGAGTTAAATTTAGATTAATGATCCATGAAAGGAGAATAAAATGATATTGTTCTCATTTGACACTTTAGGAATATAAATGAACATGAGCAACTTAGGCTAATCTATACTGGAGTTAAAAGAAATGTTGTTTAGGTGTTTTGTTGACCTGGGCATCTGTACAGCTTTATACTTCTGTTGGAACTTGGATTTTTTTAATGCCTTCTAGCTGAGATGTTGTTATAGCCAATGTTTTTAATGAACAGAAAGCCGGCAGTAGGTACAGCTTGCTATCAAACTCCAAAAGTTTGAATCTTGAAATCATCTTTGTTCGCCCTTGCTCCCTGCACCCGCAGCAGCCGTACGCGGCTAGGGCTTCTGCCCGGCTCTTGGGGCATGTGGCACGCCTGACTCTCAAGATTACAGAGGAAAGGATCAACAGCTTCCTGAAAAATTGTCTGAAATGTGCCAAGAGACCAACACTGTTGTAACACAGGCTTTTACCCTTTTCTCTCTCTCTCCCTCTCACACACACACACATAGAGCTTTCTTTTCTCTTGTGCAGTAAGAACAGTCAGATTAGCTAAAAAAATAACTGCAGCATGAACAGCACCATGCTAATTGAAAAATAAATGCTATTTGGATCCTTTTTGGAAAAGAAGAGGGAACTTGGTTCGGTTTTTATGTTACACTTATTGAGAGGAGGTTGCTAGCAAGAAGGAGATTCCAGAGCTCCTGAAGTTTATTGCCACTGCCTGAGTTTGTTTGTGTGTCAACAGACATATTCATTTTAAGAAAGGATTACAGATGAAACATCATGTGCATTATTTCCTGGAAAAGTGTTTTAGATCATTTGTGTCATCTCGTATTATATACTCTTATTCCCTGTTCTCTCCCTCCCAAAGTTCAAAGGGTTTACTGATAGCAGTAATGACTTTCTAAAGCAGCTGCCACTCCGAAACAATCATGAACCTACACAACAATTTAAAATACGGTGCAATAAGAGATAAAATAATTGTATAAACATTATTCTGATGTTAATAAATGCAGCAGATGTAATTGTTTCAAAAGTGCCTCAAGGTGGAGATTAAGACTGAAAGCACTTCTGTAAAGAAAGGTATGGTCTAAGGTCGTGGATTTCGCTGCTTTTGGTATTCTTAATAGACCAGTAATGATAAATGCGTTTAAAGCCTCTCAACCCTTGTTCATGGTGTTATTTAATCCGTTCTTTCCAGTTTAACTCTTATGTCAAAAATATCAAAGTTTTGGAGACTGAAATATTTTAAATCTTGTTTATTAAATTTTTCACCTGATGGTAGTGTATGAGCAAATCAAATACATATATGTACATATATATGTACACATATATATGCATAAAATATCTTAACAGCTTCACAGTGATGATGATTAATACCTGGTTCTCAGCTTCCTCCAAGAACAAGGCTATCAGCCCTTTTTTATGTTGCACGAGCTGCCAGTACTAGTGCTGCTGGCGCTGTCCTTATGCTGGGGAGTAGGTTGGACTGTCTGGGGAGTAGCTGCTCAGCAGGCAGGGTGAGGAGTTTGTATTTCCATGAGTGCGGTCCGTGTGGTCTCACCTGCACGTGAGCCCCTGCCAAGGTTGGACAGTGTGGTGGTGGCAGTGATGAAGGGAGGTGGCAGACATGGCCCTGCACGCTCAAGGCTCTGGTGTTGGGCCAGGGCTCACAAGCGGTCGGCACCTGGGGAGACCTGGGGAGCAGTGATGGCTTTGAACCGAGTGGGAGTTTTCCTGCAAAAAAAAGTTAATCACCTTCGCCTCAGTAGGATTTGGCTCCGTTGTGCAGCTACTGCTGCCTACCAGGTGTGACTTGACTTTACTTGTCAGCATAGCAGTGATGTTCATCTCATTTATTTAGGCTTGAGTACAGCATCCTGTAGCATTTGATGCCTTGAAAACACTTAGAAGGTAAAAGATAATTGAGGTAGCTTTTGCTCAAAAAAAGCTTTTTGTTCATTAGAAATATTTTAAAAATGCGTTCCTCATCTGTAGTTTATCTCTAATTTTGCTTTAGCAGTATTGAACAAGTCTTGATACAGGCATGAACTTGACCTAAGAGAGGATGATAATCTGCTTCCCGTTGCACCAGGAGGGTCTTCACAGCATGGTCACAGGGAAAGCTGTTGAGTGCCACATAAGTTGCACAAAGATGCGTCCTGCTTGGTGAAGTGACGAGCTGTGTCACCTTTTGCTGGCATTGGGAGGTTTGGGAGCCACCACTGGAGGAGCAGATGGCCGCAACATGGCCAGTGAGGTGGCTTGTACACAGTGCGAGGGTCTGTGAAGTGTGGAAAAAGCATGAGTTGCTCACCAAAGCAAGCAAAGGAAGTGGGGTGTGAGAGAGGTCCCAGGACCATGTGCCTATTTCCCATGATTTCATGCTCTCGTTTTGCTTGGTTAGCTGTGTGTAGTGTCACAAACTTTTGACACATGCTTGAATTTTACCTTAGGAATGTGTGAAATTCTCAGGACAATATAATGTTAAGTATCCCTCAGTCTCTTCCCTGTGATGGTTTTCAGCTACCATGAGAAAGGAACAAACACAAGCTTTAAATTCCTGTCTCCTTCCTGCCACTGCAGAGCAGGAAGGTGACTGCAATCCACCCCTCATCTTCCACCCAAGGCTATACCTTTAGACTGCAAATTGGACTTGAAATTTTCTAACATAAACAGAAAAAAAATGACCATGCACACACTTAGTAACACTCCACCTTCCTCCGGCGACACCAGGTTGACCCTTATAACTCCTATTAGCCTTAATATGATTTGCAAATGTGACCCCGTGGCACGCACATGAGGAGAAGACAAGCTCTTCCTATAGCTTTGTCTCCTTATCCATGAAGAAGGGTGAATAGACCAGTAATTACTGAAGAATCACAGTGCTTCAGCTTGGGAGGGCTTGGCTAAAAACAGAATTGAAATCTCCTTGAATCTCTTCTTCTACAACGGGATTCAGCCAGTAACATTAAAAACAAATTCAAATTGTTGATGCCTCTAGCCTGGTAATAATAACACACTCAAGCCTTTAGTGTGCTCTACCTTGATCTGCTTGAGTCGATGGGCAATGACATTCTAAATTCAGACCAGAAGTGTAATAAARACCTGAATAAACCTTGCAACACAGAGCACTTCAACTCTTTCTAGCACTTTTTAGACAGAATGAGAGTCTGGCTGTAATTTTATTGGTCCTACCCACGACTCAAGGTGATAATGGGGGGGATAAAAACCCCATATGTGAGGGATTGACAAACAGCGGGAACTCATACAGCAGTACTGAGATTCAGGCTCTTAAATTACATACTGCAGAAGTTAGTTTCAACCCTGCTAAAAATCATCATGTTGTGCTAATTTAATGTCCTGCATCAACATTAGCAACAACTGGTTTAAATGGTAGCTGAGCAGCTGTAGAGATTTGGCATTTTAATCAACAGTTGCTTTTTCAATTAAATCCAGATGCCATGGATATGGTACTCCGAATGCAAACTAAAAGTTGACCTCATTGTTGGTTCCAAGCTAAAGTAAAAAAATGCTAGCTCTGGAATGTTTTTGGTAGCCATAGTTTAGAAATAATGTTCCATGGTGAGCCAACTCTAGGGAGACAGTTATAGTCAGATAACAGTTTAAAAAATAGGATATATTTTGGCTGTACTTTTACTGCTGTTAAATTTATCTTCTTAAATAGCAGGGAGTATGAGTTGAGGTTTGAGAAACAGTAATTTTGTAATTATTTTACATGGATCAAATTATTCTGTCATCAAATTTGCATTTCAGACAGCATTACAGTATGAAAATATAATTAGAAACTGTAATTCAGGAATTGCTGAATGTGATATTTCCCAGAGGGAGCACCGTGAAGAAGCTGCCCTTATTACAACTTTAGCAAATGTTGAAATCCTATAGGTGGAAAATGTGAATATAGGGTTGTAAAGTTGCTTTCTATTCTGTGGTCTCAACACTGTTGACTTTCTGCCAAACTTCATTTTTTTTCTGAGATTCATTTCTACAAAAACATCTAATCATTAAAAGCTAAAGTGCTCAGATCCTGTTCTGTTGAATTTCAGTCTGGCTGTGCTGCTAGTTGCTGAATTGCTTTCAGCCACAAAATGACACTGAGATAATGTAAGGTTCTGATTTACACCCAGAAAAGCCAAGAAGCTTGTAGTTTGGGCTGAAGCACTGTTTCTAATTTGCCCAGTGCCTGGAATTCCCAGAAATATCTCTTCTCATTGAAAAGAGCAAAGGATGGGGTCTCCAATTTAGCTCTATTTCTTTTCTGTTGCTAATTCAAGACTTTTGCTGTATATGTTCACAGTGTCGTGCAAAGTTTTAGCTGCATAAATCTCACCGATGTCAGTCCTTAAGGTTATTTTTATTATGAACCTTTTACAGAGGCACTGAATAGAAATGAGCACGTGCTTTCTTATGAGTTGCACTCGTGTTGATAAATCCCCTCTGATTTCATCTGAAACACRCAATCCTTTGGAGACTGTCATCGGTCACCAGTTTTTCCCACCACCTTGTCAGGGTTTTGGGCAACCCGGGATAAGGAGCAGAGCTAGCGAAGCACAAAGGGAAACGGATGATGGGGAGCAGCAGAAGCTGAGTGTGAGGGCATATTCAGCGCCTCCAGCTCCCCGGACGTCCCTCACAGCTCTGCAGACAGCGATTCCCAGTGCTCCTTCAAAGGAAAGATCAGTGGCAGGGCTGCAGTAGATGTATGGATGTGTCCCTGTGAACACACGACTGTATCAGTAAATGTGCTGGCTCGCAACGTGGGAGATGACCCTTAGTGGCTGAGGGGCATCGCTGCCCCACAGCAGGCTCCGCGGAGTGAGACCCTTTTCCTGTGCCCAATTACACGAAGCCTAGGAGCCGGAGAGGGGGCTTGTCCCAGCGCTCGCCTTTCAGTAATGCRCATCCCGCAACCGGGACCTGTTGCTTGCAGTGTGAGCAGAGGGCAGGAGCCGCATAGCACCATCGGGGTGATACGAGAAGGCATGTTTGTTGGAGGGGTGTAATGAGCCACGTTCGTTCCTTATGGGTAAGGAGCCATATCTTGGGGAGCCCTGCGTGAGGGCAGGAGCCTCTTCACAGGCTGGATAGAAGCTGCTTCTGAGCAGCTCAGCATTTTTGCAGATCTGCATAGAGACAGCAGGGGGGCAGGAGTCGRTATTTCAGCTCGCTGTGTCTGTGCATGGAAGCAGGTGCACGCAGGGGTTAGAAAGGCTTTGAGACRGGTTTATACCTGCCACGTTTGCTGCAAAGCTTCTTAGCAGTGCTGAGTTTCACTGTCGAGAGGATGGGGGCTTGGGAGCGGGCCAGAATCAGGCTGGCCCTGTAGCTGCAGGAGGATGGTCCATGTGAGACAGGGCAAAGGTGGTGCGGAGCGAGGAAAGGAGAGCCTGGGAACGACTAAATGAGCAGCTTATAACAGGAAAAGRCTGGAGACAGGTCGGCAACTTCCTGGCTCTTCTGCTGTAACTACTGCACTGCTGCAGTGACAGGGGTGTTTGCCCCAAGCAGGGACCTCTAATAGCGTTACCCAGCGGCTGGAGGAGTCTCTGGCACTGGCCTGCCAGATCTCATGCAAAACAGCTGCTGAAGGGTTCAGGGAAGCAAAATGCCTCCTAAGCTAATATTGACATTTTGTTGTTTGGCTGTCATCTGATTTAAAAGGGGCAAAAAGAATTGCCTTTGCTTCTGGATGCCATGTATAAAATAGGGCTGGACAAACACTGCCTGATCACCCCTCACACAGTAGATGCTACCGGAGAGCAAAGATTTTGCCTTTAAGAGTTTGGAGCTTGTTCTCATATTATAAAAGAGATCAGGTTTTAGAAGGTTGCGAGATTCTGTGCACGGAGGTTTGATTAGACAAGCACAACAGGTAATTTACAGGCTTGCTCTCCAAAGGAGACCCGCTAAAGCAGAAGCATGTCAAAGCCAGCTCCTTTCCTTGCAGAATTCCCTTGCTCCCAGTGCGGGTGCATTTGCTGATTATGCCTTGCACAGCCTTTCTCTGTCTCTTCCAGGATTACAAAAACACAATGGATCCCGCTCATTTGAAGTGTCTAACTTAAGCTGAATAATACTTGAAGAGACTTCAGCTATGAAGCAATTCAACCCTGAGAACTTTTAACTCTAAAGAAAATATTCTACTCATGTTGTGCGAATGTTCCTAATGGCAAATCCAAGATGCCAGGGGAAAATGAACACAAAGCAGCTGATTATTTCCACAACTGCTATTTGCTTCCTATCACAACACTATTCTTTTGTGCAGAATGGCAGCATGATTGTAGAGCCCTCTTTAACTTCACCATTTTAGCAAGCACAGGTCCAATTAGAGCAATTATATCTTAGCAGAAACACTGCCTGTTGTCTTCTGGACCTGTCTGTCAAGTGTCCTATTCATAGCTGTTTATCTTATATGGGTGTTTTTTATATAAAATCTGTCTGACCATACTAATGCAGTCACATCTGAAGGATAGCCTGCTTTTTCGTAGACTTATTTCACAGACGGGTATGAACAAGAAGACTAAAATTATAACTGGCCAAGGTATGTCTTTCAGTATAAGCATGATCTCCCCTTGCTTAAACATTATTGCTAATTATACACAGCTCTAAAACTCTTCACATTCACTTATTTCACTGTTAAAAATATAAAAACATTATTGGAACTTGCATTTCTTCCTTACCACTTTGGAGGATTTTCTTAACCAAAATCCCCAACGTGAGTATYGGGGCATGTAATGTTCAATGGCGCATGGTATTAAACCACTTACAATTCTGAAATCCTTGTGGGACTATTCAGTTACGGAGTTATGCAASAGCCACTAGTTAGTGGGCAGTTCTGCAGAAAGTCCTTCTAGGTTTTGCTTTGTCGCTGCTGTAGAAGCCCTGCTGAAGGAGCGTAGTCACCCCGGTGCAGGAGGTTGTCTCAACGCAGGTAAAAGCTGAGAAACAGAACTAAGTGAAAGAGAGAAGTGCTGTGACTTGGGAAGGTCAGAGGCAACGGAAAAAGGAACTGTTCCATTTCTGAACAAAACATAGATTTTTCTTTCCTCATACTTCTCCTGAAAGAGAAAATTTAAGGAGTGGGGGTTTTGCTCATGTTTGGAGCTTTTTTCCTGAAGTAAAACAAACCCTTTTCTGAAAATTCAGAAGTGAGATTGAAAGTGTGAGTGCAGCACACATCCCTGCTGCTATGTGGAAGGTATGGGGCGTCCCAGCAGAGGCAGACATAACAAGGCTGAACCAGAGCGGTAAATGTTTAGGAACTGAAAACACGAGAGCTCAGGTCTAAGTCRTTCTTCCTCCAGCATCATCACGGCAGTAGCTCCACCACATTTATTTGTTTCCTATTCTATCTCTGTTTCGCTAGGTTTTAGCCTGCGCAGGAAGGCGGCTGTTCCCTTTCGTTGGGATTACTTGCAGAGCCGCCYGCGGCCATAGCCGAGACGTCACCTGTCTTTTCCTTCGGCGAAGGACTCCGTAGGCAGGCGAGCCATGCCAGTGTGTATCAGGGCTGCAAAAAGACCTTGCAGGCATGTGGTCATAYGGATGGCAAGGGTAAATGAGAGCTGATAAAACAGCATTAGAACATGGTCCACAGCAGCTCCTCAGTGGGCTTCATGAATTTATTAAGTATACAATGCCAAATATTTACCTAGGTTTGCAGTGTTGGTGGATTCAGTTTCTTTATTTATAATGATGAATGTCTTTTCTCTGCAAACCAGAGGATGTGATTGGGTGTGCAGGGTTAAGCCCCCCACTCACTGTGTCCACATAACACTTGTGATACCCCAATTTAAACAATACAGCTGTTTTAAATACAAGAAAAGGTGATGGAAGATCTAGTAGAGTAACTGCTTGCTTGATTTTTGCTCTGCTTTTCATTAAACTCTGAGACCTTGCAAAAGGCTCTACCTCACTTAATTCATAGTGTTTAATTAAAAATTGAACTGAAGTTTGTTACCCATTCACTGCAGTGTTGTTCCCATACAAGGAACCTGCAGTAAAATCGCTCCTTCAATGCCTGACCCTCTTGAGGACAGCTCTCCAGCGCGAGGCACAGGGGGAGAGGAACTTGACCCATATGCAGGGCAGTGGGGCAGCAGGTGGGAGAGAAGGAGTTAAGCCACGATTAACAGTCTGAAGCATTTTCTAAAATAGCAGCTTTTCTTTTGTTTGCTGAATTCCCTGTGCTTTTACAGTGCTGTTCCCATTATTCATTTCTTTCCCAAAATAACATCTTTAACCAAAGGAATGGCTTGAACTCTGAGAGGAGGGGACTCCGTAGCCAAAACTGGACAGCTGCATGCTCTCCTGTGTCTGTGTCAAGATAATTCTGAGTTGTCATTGGATGCTAATGGAAGATTATAAGGCAGGTGGCAATTCCCAGTATTTAAAGCAATTTTGACTCCTCAACCGTTGAGCCCGGTAATTCTTTTTTGACAGCCCTCAGTGGTGTTTCTCGGGGGTGAGCTTCAGTTTTGCACTTGCAGCTGCTATTGCAGAGAAATGTTTATTATTCTTTTTTCAAATGGGAAGCTTGAACATGTCCAAATGGCTTCCTGGTACAAAGGGGGTGTGTCGCTGGCCAGCATGGTGGGAAGGTGGCCTGGAAGCCAGTATACCCCTACCCTTGTACAGTAGCTTTGCAGCTGGACCCGGCCAGAAGCATTTCTTGCTGGTGGATGTTCCTTTCAGGAGCACAGAGGGAAACTGTGTGGGAAAATAAGATGAAGGGACTATCTCCCCGGCGCCAGCGAAGCAGGTGGATACTGCTGAGCTGCTGTCGCTGGAATGCARCTCCAGCCCTCAGGGTCCCTCTGGTGTCCTGTCTTTGAAAACTGACCCGGGGAAGCAGCTGTTTCCAGGGGGCTCCGGGCAGCATTGAGCCAGGGATTGCTGGYGATACCTCCTTCTCACTGCCTCGTCAGCCACATCGAGGCACCCAGACAAGTTACCTCGCGCTCCAGGACTGGGTGCCGGTGGTCTACCCATGAGGGTACAGAGTGGAGGAAAGGAAGCTCCGCAATGACCTAAAAATCACAAGCTAATGGCTGTGTCTTGTTGTTGCCACATCCTCGTGGTCTGCCTTTGCCATGGCCTTCCAGCTATGGAAGTATTGTGTGGGAGGTGAGGACCTTCCTGTCCTCATTTCCTCACTGGAGACAAGAGTGTCCCTCACGCCCTGCYGGGTTGAAGTGCAGGAGAGGAGCTGCCCCGTGCTGTGCACTGGGATGTGTTTTCACGTGCAGGAGCCCGTAGCTCTGCCCTGCCGGAGCGAGCGGTGCCTCTTCCCTGTGGAAAGTCCCCARTGTCAGAGTGAGAGGCACCATGGGAGAAGGTGGCCAGACCCAGATGAGTCAAACACCACTCAGGCAGGTGGTGTTGCTGCTAAATACAAGGCACTGGGAGGCTGGGGCTGCCAAGCCACGCTCATATTCCCACACAGTTAGCCCTCCTGGGCTTACTGGCYCCGTTGCTGGAAGCTGCTGGACCCTGAAACTTTTTCAGAGCACCAGGAAGTTGACTTCGGAGCCTGAGGCCTCTTGCAATGCATGCTCCAAATCTGGTWTGCTCAGAAATATTTAGGACCCTGAGTCTTGTTCATAACTTGACCTTTTTCCCARTGGGTAATAGCACGCTTCCCCCAAGTCTAGACATTTCTTATTTTTTCACTAACATTAGGGGCAAAAGCATGTTCCAGGGTATGATAAGTTATCTGGCTTTCTTGATTCAATGACTGTGTCCATACGCATGTCCCTGTCACAGTTTTGTTCCTGGTTAAGTCATATCCTCCCAGGGGGTGCCCAAGCCCAGTCTGAGGCTTACCTGTGCAACTGGGCCAGTCCGCGGAGGCAGTTTGCAGATGGCTGTTCTTCAAAGTTTAATCATATAGATGAGGGTATTTCCAAGCAAGTTGGCCCCAGTTATGGGGAAGGCACTCAGATGCATTTATTTCACAGGCTTAGGTGATGTATTGTACCTCAGCACGCATATCTAAGTGGAAATCCTTGGAGAAACTCTTAGGAACAGAAAGGTGCTTCTCTGAAACCCAAGGCTCGGGAGAGCTCTTGTTGCAGCCAACAGCAGGAAACCAGAGTGCTGAAGCTGCAAAGGCTGCAGCTCCAGCCTGTTCAGACAAAGCAGGGGTGTTTTAAAAGGACTGATGTGAAGAAAGTGAAGAGCATGGCTAGAAGGAAGGATAAAGGAGAAATACCATTTAATCTATAGAGAAACAAGCTCCTTAGTCGCCTGTACATTATCATGTACACTGCTGGACTCACGCTCTACTGAATGGTTTCTTTCTYAGTATGTGGGTTTGATGCTGACTTAATGTTATTGCTTGGTGCAAATGCTTCATATTACTTGATTCTGTTTTAAAACTTTCCTAGTTTTGCATTTATTTTAAAGATGTGAAAATTGCAGAGATGGATATTCAGTATTACCCTTCCTTCTGCTCCAGTTTTTCCAGAATTAGTAAATTGTTATAATCTGTATTAACCTTCTCAATTGTAGGTTGACATGTTCCATTTTTCTCATGTTTATTATTCTTAATACCTGTTTTTAAACCATCCCTTGCCTGAAGTGCACACTTTGTGCTGCCTAATAACATTACAGCCTACAGACTTCTGCTGTACAGCACTTGAAGGTATTTTGTATTTCGCTTTACAGGATGGAGGTAGTGTCTAGGTGCGCTCTTCATAAAATCTCAATTTCAGTGTTGAAAGAGGTCAAAAGAAAAGAAAACAGATTTCTGGGTACAGTTTGCGGCCAGTCCTTCCATTTTTGTGGAAATTTACCTTTATGGTTTTAGTCTTGGAACATAATGTCAGCGGAGTTTCAAGAGAGCCAGGGGAGCATTTACCTATTTCCTTGCCCTTGGCTTCTCAAGATATTTGATTGTTTTTATTACTTCCCCTGTTTGACAAGGAGTGTTTTCTGCTTTCCTCAGATTTCCCAGTTAATTCCGCCTGCTCCCAACACACTGCCAACCCCTCTGTTCAGGGCAGCACGCTCCTTTCCCTGGGGCAGCACTGGCAGCGCAGCTGGTACGGAGAGACCAAGCTCAGCCTCTGCTGTGTGCTGGAAATGCAACTGGTTTTTCAGATGCTGAGATGCTGAACAGAGACAGGCTATGCTCATTGGCAGCATGCAAAATCTGTTGTGTTGGGACTCTTCAGGCTGAGTCCTCATTTAAATACATCCACTGACTCATTTGTGACCTTAGGTCTGAGGCCATTCCGGTCAGATGAAGTCCATGACRATGATGTCTTGGTAGGTCTGTTCGTGGAGGCCTTTACCTCTTCGTTATTACAGCTTTACATCAAAGCCCTGTAAAACACCAGGTTATTGGCTGCAATATATTTTGAACGGTGCAGGTAGTTGAACAGGACCCCAAAACGTGGCATGAAACTGAAAAGTTTTCCCCTTTCAAGTGCAGACAGCAATTGCTGTGTTCTATTTTGCTTCAAATAATACAAGAGATTTGAGGAGACTAGCATTAAGACATTTTTCAGAATCACTAAATATGTTTTAATCCTTTCTAGCCTTGAGCAACTGTCTCCTAATGAACTTGCAGAAGGATAGGTATAATTAAAGATTTGTCCTGTGCAGCCTACCATGCATTTATAGCTACACAACTGCTCTTTCTAGTGAAAGTGAAATGTCTTTCTAAAAGAAACCCAAACAATCAGAAATATTTCTTTAACAACAAAACCGAAAACAAGTTTTTCTTCCAAGCATCATTGGATAAAAACAAAAACGTTATAAGATTTCTAGTTGCACTACGCATCTGCCTCTAATGTACAATTCCTTGACTATGTTCATTTTTGATCCAAAATGTGCTCCTCCTTTAAAGTGCTGTTGTTTCACTTGGCAATAAAAGCCTATTCAGCTGTCTGGGTGTTTCATCAGTGTTTGCATTCATTCTTCTATATCTTTTGCATTTTGCTCCAATCTTTCCACTCAACAACCAGTGTTGTCCAAATTGCCACTGCTCAACTGGATATAACTTACTATTGCTTACTAATTAAAGTTGGCTATTTAATTTTGCTGGTGTGCAATTTTGTTCAAGATTTTGATGTGCTGAATTTGTAGATGCAAACAATACAATAGCAGACTTTTCCCTCAGTCATTTCTGAAATCTCCCACTCCACCAGTTGCAAAGCTTAATAATTGCTGCCTTTTAGGTGTCTGGCACAAGTGGAAATGGCACAGTCGTGTGACGTGCTCGTTACTTCAGGCGTTAGCCTTGAGAAGTGCTGGGTAATTGGATGGTTTGTCACATCAGTTTAAGCACATTATTTCTAAAACTCCTCCTCCCTTGATCAATAAGACTCTGTAAAATTGCTTAAATATATTAAGAAAAATGTGATTTACTCTAGGAATCTTTATTGCGTTTAATTATAAGCCACTGAATCTAATACATGAAGGAGATCACTGTAATTGTAAGTGGACAAAAAGAAGATCTACAGTACACTTCCATTAAGCAGCTTTCAGCAACATGTACCTTCTTCGTCAAATGCAGTTACACAAACTAATTAGGTTTGGTGTTTCTAGCAGGAACATTGGTTAAATATATTATGCTCTCTGAGATAAATTGACATCATATTAATTTGTTAGGTATTGTGGTATCTGTTCTGAGCTTTTTCCTGTTCTGTTTTTTCCTGCTCTGAGGAAACTCATGCGATAGCCAAAATGTGAGCAGAGAGTTCAGATGTTGATCTCCCTGTCTCATCTTGAACTGGTTTCATTTCATTAGGTGATGCCTGCTGCACACTCATCAGATAGCAGGCTTTCTCTYTGTTTGCTGTGCAGCACGTGCAGGTCTAGCTTTCATTTTATGGAAACAAAGTGAAGTCTCTTGATATCGTTCACTGGTGTTTTGTACTTTTTTGCTATTTCAAATCCAGGGCTGATAATTTCAGGAGCTGAAAATGGAAAACTCCATGCAAGGCTCTGTCCCAGAGCAACAGCTCCCTTCCAGCTGTGATCTTCTCCATTAGGTGGACAGTTGACAACCTTCATACATGTTAACTCCTTAACTATTTGCACATAAGTGTCTGTCAGCTAAAAAGCTGGAGCAAACATCTCCTGTACCCTGCAGCAGCCAAAGAATCTGTGTTATTTACTACAGGGGCATCTCTGCTTGAAGTTGTCATTTACAGTATTTGAAATATCTAAAGTATGAGAAGATACATTGAGGGGGGAATATTAAGTTATTTTACTGACATTTGTCATGCTGCTAATTATTTCTTATTTGTTACAACTACTTACAAAGTATTTCTCAGTCATGAATATCTGAGGGTTAGCTTTCAGCTGGGGAGGGATGGAGGGTGCTGCAGGCTAGTAAGGAGAGAAGGTGGTTGCTGAGATTGTGGTTAGAGCACGGATGGGGGCAATGCGAACAGGCAGAGCCAGCRCACCACGGCCATGGGAGATGAGGAGCCCCATGCTCTCAGGGTGCTGTGAGACCAGCCACCTGCTGTGTCAAGCCAATATGCTGAGGGACATCTCCGCGTTCATCGTGATGGGGATCATGCGGGGAGAACAGGTTGAGACACCTCACAGCTGTCACAACTGAGATGGTCCTAGGTATGCCCTAGAGCTGTAGGACGGGCATTAGGAGACTTGAAGTGGCAACAGCCTTGGTGCCCTGGCACTTCAGATGTCTGCAGGATTGGGCAATACCTGAAGAGCGCCCTAATCCTGCACCTAATCCCTCTGCGAGTCTCTGCRGATCCAGCCCTAGGAACTGATCCGCGCCTTGGGCTCTTTGAAMACTGACCCCGGGCGGTCTAGGAGCACTGGATCAGCTGCTCTGAACAGTCACACAGACGATTACGAAAACCTTTCCTCCCTCTTTCTGAGCATCAGTTCAGTCAGCACTGAAATGCAGGTATCTTTGTAAACATTCAAAGATCTTCAGATGAAACCGCCATGTAAAATAAACGTTACTGTGTTCCATCCTGGGGAGGAAGAGAACACTGCGAGGAAGAAAGTCTATAAAAAGCCTCAGTTGCCTAAAACAAGATGACTACTACATGCTCCATCAATACTGGATAGAAACTGGGCACATGGTTCACTTTCAAAGAAAACTGAAAAYTTACTATTTCACAGATTTGGATAACATATTCTGTAAAGTCTCTTGACTCTAAAGTTAAGCCCAACCAGATCAGAATTTTATTGAGGTTGCTTTTAAATCCCAATTTCAATTAATTTTTGTGCTAATTGTATTGCTGCTTCTAATGCTCTTTAAAGCTTGAATTGACACAGCTTACTGATTCTTTTGACCTATCTGCTTTGTCCTGGCACCAACTCATCTGCTTATATAATCCTCTGTTTTACATTCCTGCTGCACCACATTATTGATGTGTAACGGTGGGATATTACATAGTGCAGAGGAAGACAGAAACATTGTAAACACGTTTACTTAACGTTACTGCCTTTGGCTCTCCTCTTGGTGACCCCTTGTGCCAGTGGTGCTGTAAATCCTACACGTTTTGAAAAACTCTGCTGTAAGAAGCATTTGTTTTTAAGATGCCATTTCTCTTCTAGAGGAACACAAGACAGGAGGGGACCTCCTGAGTCATCGAGTCTGTTACTGGTAACTATGTCATGTAAACCCTATTCACGGATTTTTCAAACTCCCTTTTCACATGAGTTAGGCCATTTTTCTTATACTTTAAGGAGAAGGCTGTTCTACAGACTTTGCTGCTCCAGTGGTTAGAGATTTGCTTCTCATTCTCAGCCAAAATTTATTCATGGCCAGTTTATATTCATTTGTTCTTACGCCAGCATTGTCCTTCAGTTTAAATAGATCTTCTTTGTCCCTAGTGTTTACCCCTTCTGATGTATTTATAGACTACAACCATACCCCTTCTTGGCCTTTCTTTAGCTAGGCTAAACAGCCGAGCTTTTCTGGTCTCCTCCAAGAGCACAGGCTTCCCATTCCCTTATTTGGCTTACCAGTTCTCTGCATCCACTGTATATTGAATTCCCTTTTCCTGAATGTGATTTCCTGCCTATTGTTGGTCATGTACTACAGTAATCTAACTACCACCTGGTATCACCAGTAATCCTCGTATCACCAAACCCTTGTACAGTGTGCTGTACTTTGATTAATAGCATTGATACTTCCTAATGCTGGGACTCTCACCCAAGCTTCGTTACRAAGTTGCATTTGTCATCAGCAGATCACATCATAGCGGTGTTTTATAGTTGTCTTATGGCTAGATGAGATCTGCAGCTTTTTCTCCCACTCTGTTACTTCCAATTAGAAGGACGAGTTCTTCTTACYGGTCCCTCAGAAACTGCATTTTGTATTAAGGAATTTCATCCCATTTTCACTATTCCAGTGCTAAAATCATCCTATTTTTCTTGTGCGATAGCCTGACTCTCTAGCTGTACTTCCCACCTTGGTGCTAACARCAAAATCAGTTTTGAGATTATGCATCACGATTGTTAATGAAAATGTTAAATAAAATCTGTCCCAAGACTCATCTCTGAAGAACTCTATCGTAATCATCTTCCGCTTACGATTTCCTCTTTCAGTTCAACCCATTATCCTTAAAGAGGAAACATTTGTCCTATTTTGTCTAGCACCTCCCTCAGCAGGAATCATTTATTTTGATTTTTCCTATATAATTTTGAATTAACCATTTTATATATATATATATAAATGTGTGTATATATATACATATATATGTATATACACATATGTATATTAGAAATGAGAGCTTATGTGCTGGTTTGAAAGCTAGTGCAAACAGACTTTCTATGAGGTTTCCATATAAGGTCAGTTCTGCCAAGAAACTTCAGTTCTAACCTCTAACATTTCTACAGTTTCAGTTTGAGATCTCGCTTCAGCAGGACTTGCCAATTGTGGTGCTCAAGTCTGGGTGTTAGCAGACGTGTTTTGCTCTGCTTCAGTCTCCCAGTGGGTTATGAAGCCAAATTCATGATTCAAATGACTAAACTCATTATTCAGGCTTAGTGAACTTTTTTTTATGGGAATTTGGATTGGGGTGAAAATTCTTTTGTGTTCTGGGCTGTGTGTGAAGATCTTGGCCTGCAAAGGAATAGCAGAAATTGTATTTGTACCCTTTACATTCAAAATGGATAAGACTAAAAATCCTAAAACAACATTCCTGTTAGTTCTTCGATTAAGACTGAAAGACTTCTCCCTCAGCTTCTCCCTGCAATTCCCCACAAAGATCTGACTATAGTACTTTCTTCCTTGGCGCCAGAGGGTTTAGAGACTTTGGGAGGAGTTAGTAGTGATGTCCCACAAACCTGAGAACACAGCTACATCTTTTCTAGGTGTAAATGAAGCAAGAGAAGAGAGGCTATCGAATCTTTGACTGCCCTTTTGATGACAGCAAAATGCAGTATTTGCCCTTCTTCCTTATATCTCTCAATGTTATCATCTACTTCTGAATACCCAAATAAGTAAATGATTCTCACTTTAAGAAAAAAGGAAGAAAAAAACTTCAGAAATATCAAATGAATTCTTAGTGAAGAATGTTCCCTGCGCTATAAATACATTTCCTTATTAACATTAGAACATTCTCTGATCTGAAGAATAAGCTTTCACCTCTACCTTTGCATGTAGAGGGCTGGTTGGTGAGCCTTCGCCTCATTCCTCCATCTGGGCTGCTCTAAAGCCAATAACCAGATATCCCCATGACAATCCAGACTTCCTCTTGTTCCCTTGGTGGACAGTTGTCTTGGCTACAGCTCTAAGAATAATTGTTCTGAGGGTTTGTCTGGTGAACTGAGCAATCAGGCAGAAAAAGCTTTAATTTGGCATGAGGCTGCATTTTCCATCTCTTTTTGCTAAAATGAAGGAACCCCATGACAACAAATTGTATCATTTAATTTGACATTAGCCATTTCAGAATAAACTGGACCTGTGACCTTCTCAAGCAGTGTTGTGAAACTAGCCTCTGATATTTCTATTTCTGTTTGAAATTAGCCAGTGAATCCAGGGTTTGGTCAATCACACTCTAAACCGCAATGATGGAGGTTTCTAAATTCCAGATTTCCATGGTTTGCATGGAAGTATTAGACACTTGCACTGTGGACACCTAAAGTTAGGTTTCTAAATCTGGAGCTATGTCTTCCCTGCCTTCTGCAGTTAAGTGATGTGGAGAGTTTGGAGATGCTAAAATGGTCATCTCCTAGGCTGATACCAGTTATCAAAGCATATTGCTTGTTAAGAGTTGTGTCTAAATTCAGAGCACTCTGTGTATCTCTACACATATGCTCTGATACAGTTCAGTGCCCTTGCTCTGTTCAGGCAATACCAGAGGTTCTGGCTGTGAACTTCCAGGGCGGCATCCCTTCAGCACGGCAGTTGGGTCCCCAGTGGATATAAATCTAGTGGTGTTAGTCAGAGAAATCTCCAGGATTTCTGCAGATCCCCAAGCTACTGTGACCAGCTGGTGCAGAGTCACAGTGTGCACCTGTGTGCCTGAAGCGTGATCTGTCCACCTCTCCTTTCCCTCCAGAGCATCATTTGTTTCCAAGGAAAACTTGGATATGGGAAGCCTCCAGCCCATAACCCATGGGGAGGGGACTGTATAAGACTGTAGTTACTTAGCATCTCAAAGGAAAGACTGGATTCCTTGTATCTGGCAATCAAGATTCAAACAGCCACTTTATTGACAGAATTAGTTCATATTCCAGCCCATCATGTGTACGGATAATGCACTGTGAGATTAAGCTACTGCAGCAGTAAATTTGCTAACCTAATTTTAAAACATAAAAGCTCCAGYGAAATGAAGCCTCATGGCACACTCCACTCCATTCGATTTCTAACGCTTCAGAGGAGCAGGAAATAAAAGCCCTCCCTCAGGTAGCTGTTACACTGCTCCAATGTTCTCATCTGTAAGCAAATCTTCAGGGGAAGTAAATAGAGCAGCACTAAAATTTCCCTCCCTCTGTATATGAACATCTGTTGTCACTCTTCACAGCTCATATGAAAGGCAGTGCAAAGCAGGATTTAGAGATACTCTTCAAGCAAAATAGAGAGCAGTGTTTTCCTGCATGAGAAGAAGACCTGCCTGTCCCTGCCCCTTCTCACCAGCTCCCTTTCTTTCCTCGTTCTGTAGCTGTTTGTGGCTTCTGCTTTCYACTGCCCTCCTCTCTCCTTGGGTATTCAAGCAGCCAGTAAACGCAGCCAGCTCAGCAGAGCCACTGGTTTCAGCACTTCCAGCTCTGCCTGGCCTCTGGGCTCTTTGGGCAACAGAGGCCAATAGCATACCTGCTGCCTGCCAAAGTTCCCTCTTTACTACATGAATAAACACTGCATCTTCCTCATTCCTGCCCTTCTTGATTAGGCAATGTGAGTCAAGGTRTAATAGGGAACGTATGTCAAATAAGTGAGATTTCTACCCGTCATCTCACTGGTCATTTGGCTTCTATATTGCAACTGATTTCTGCATCTCCTCTATCTAACATACCTCCACTCTTTTCAAAAATGTAGGCTCACAGGACTGGAATAGTCTTTGAATATTTGTGGCACTACAGGTGCCTTATTCATGTAGGTTATTGCAGTATAAGTAGCAAGAAGTGGCATCAGAAGGTCTACGAATACAGCAGCAATCCATGAAATGGAGATGTTGGGCAGACATCTCACTGCCTGCAGGGTCTGTATGCATGCCTCAGGGTGAGGAATGGCTGAAGTAGAGTCATAGAGTCAGTAAGGTTGGAAGGGACCTCTGGAGATCATCTAGTCCACCCCCCCTGCTCAAGCAGTGTCACCTAGAGCATGTTAGACAGGGTTGCATCCAGGCGGGCCTTGAATATCTCCAGAGAAGGAGCAACAAGGACCCCCCCCCTTGCTGAAGCCTGGGCTTGAACCAGGGACCTTTAGATCTTCAGTCTAACGCTATCCCAGCTGAGCTACTTCAGCCCAGCTGGGCACAAGGTCAGAAGAAGTCCAGGAATTATTCAATAACCACGGGCCTCTCATGGCAGCAGTGAGAGGCAGGCTGATGGGTTCATGAGAGTGAGACAGCAATGCAGGCTTTATCAGGAGCATGAGATCCTGTAACAGAGCACTCCATGGGGACAAGGCTGTCCCAATGAGCAGACTCAAATGTGGCATTAGGAGATACTTTGCAAATGATAAAAAAATCCTAAGAGCCGGGAGTGTATAGGAATGAACCTGAATGGAAGCTTGGACCTCTTTAGAGGAGCTCCTGAACTTGTTTGTCTCTACAATTCAGGAGAAGGCAAATAGCTCTATCGAGGTATGACTAATACCTGGGAAAGGAGATGGCTGCATGTTTTCAAGACAGGTGTGCAAAGGCRCAGGCAGATGCTGTGTGACCCCACAAAAGATATCATAAGTCTTAGCRGGTCATTAATTTTCACTCATGATCGCACTGTCCTGCATCGTTAGTGGGACTAGACTTCTTATGCAACTTAACTGAGATAAATTTTTCACCTAGCCACATTATGAGGCTAGTGTTGTTGCAAACCACAGGCATGAAGTCCTTGTAATATTGGTGGTAGTAGCTCTGTGTAGTTTTATTTCTGTGGGCCATGCTAACATGGCCATGTGGAGTTCGCAAAGCAGCTCCCACACTTTCCCTAACTTTTAGTTGACTTCATATTTGAAAAGGGAACATTTACACTGTAGGATCTAGCAATGTGCTCTGTATGGGCTATTTTAATGTCAGTTTGGAACCATTATTGATCAGGACAAGAAGAAATTCTTTTCTTGGTTATGTTGTCTTGCTTTATGAAAGCCCTAATGTACAATGCTCCAAACTGTGTGCTAAAAGAACCTCTTGTTAGCTCATAATGGAATCTTGTTAATGTGAAACCCCTCAGGAAAAAATACACATTACTTCTATCCTAATAAATTACTCCTAATAAATTACTCTTAATCCTAATAAATTACTTGTTTGTGCTATTTGAGCACTTACTGTGCACCGCTCTTCAAAGGGAAATCATGCACACACACACATCCAAAAAAAAAAAAAAGTTTTCAGGCACTCCCACCACGTCCTTAATTCTTGCCTGTTTAGGAAGCCTTATGACCTTATGACCTTTACTTGCACCTAAAGCAAGAGGTTCACAACTGCCCTCCAGACAGCAGCTGTGTTTCATACCAATTGTAGATGTGAACCTCAGACCAGTTTTTCAGGAAGCCTTCAAAAATACCAACTGGTGATTTTAGTTGGGTTCACCAACTTCCCAGGCCTTCCTTTGCCTGCTTATTTTCAGGCCTCTTAGACATTTTACCATGTGTGCATCTCAAAGAGGAACGTTTGTGATTTTTGTATGAACCATGGCTGATATTGAACAGTTGGGTGGAAATGTGTTTTTTGCCTGGACTCTTCATTCTGTATTCACATTGCTTATAGGTTCCTGTTTGAGAGAGTTGTCCCATGACTGCACATAACTTCTACATTACCATTGCACTCACAGAAGGCCTTTTCTTCACTGCTAATGCTTGGTGCGAGCAGTTTCAATCATCTCACACAGCTCCTGATCCGCTTGATCGGCTCTGTGTGCAGTACATTTGTATAATCCTCCACGACCTCTGCTTCAGCTTGTCCAGCCACTCTGTTGTGGTTTTTGTTTTGTTGGGCTTTGTTTGACTAATGATCTTTTCCTTCCCGAATGGTATGTGCCTGAGGAGCTGCAAGGTAGAGTGGACTATCTGACCAATGGCTCCCAAGCAGGACAGTGTAAGAGGAGACAGAGGAGGTAATAGAAAGTGGCCAGTGCTGGATGAGGGTAGGTGTTTCGGGGAGTCTCATCAGTTTCTATTAGTTCTTCCTCAACCAAGTCAAGGAGTTCTCCAGGCTCAACTCTATACTGGAGAAGATCTGGCCCACTACAGCGCTGCATTAACATTTTCTTAAAAAAAAGCTTTAATCAGGAATTGCCCGAGTCCATTGTCAAAAATCAGTTCTTCCTTCAAACAAGAATTAATGTAGCACTTGAGACACATCATGCTCTTATAAATGGTAGTTTCTCACAATAAACATGCAACATACATATGGAAAAATCACAACAGAAGGACCAGAGCATACATCAAAGCTTTGATTGTAAACTTTCAGCTCTGGGATGGAGATGAGCAATATTTATGTTGAATTATAACTTCAAATATTTCCTTCTTCCTAAACTGGTGTCTGTTACCATGGCCACAACCTTCAGAATTTTCTAGCTATTTTACAGTCATTAATCGGAGTAAAAGAGCAAATGCTTAATTATGTTTTTCTTATTCCATTCGCTAAGATACAGGTGATATTTTAAAAGTCTTCAGTTGAAAAAAATCCATTTTTATTGTTTATAATTTTCCTAAAGAAAAACTGAAGATAATTAATGTATGCCAGCATGCAAGCAGAGACTTCATGTACAACTTTTAAGTGTAGGGTGAAAAAAACAATTTATTTACATCTTGATGACTGAATACTTGATAAGAGGAAAAGTAAAAAGCATGCTATAGAAAATAGAGTGGGAGCTTCTAATTCTTATCCTGGCCACTGGTGACTCCAAGGGTCTGAGAAAGTCTTTTGAACCTGCTGTTCTCCTGGTTTTCCACCCAAAGACAGGCTGTTGAGCCAGGGCCTCTCTCACTGTGTATTTGTATAGCACTGCCAGGCCTTGCAGGTGCTGCTATTAATCTGTCTCTATGTTATAAATGTAGTCATACCCTCAGCATCTCCACTGTATAGACAAACTCACAGGAGTTATTGAAAAATGAGACCTTGAAAGAAGTTTCTCCACTACATGAAGAGAAATAATAATTATCAAAGAGATTTCTTGGTCAATAGGACTATTAGTATACTCAGTCTATTGCATCTCTCATCAACTCTTTTTGATCTGTTCCTATTCACTTAGGTAACAGGAGGGTGTCAAGGGGGCGGGGACAAACTCTTTTCAGTTGTCCCGTGTGACAGGACAAGAGGCAATGGGCAGAAATTGAAGCACAGGAAGTTCTGCCTGACCGTGAGGGGGAATTTCTTCCCTGTGAGAGTGACGGAGCACTGGAGCAGGTTGCCCAGAGAGGTTGTGGAGTCTCCTTCTCTGGAGACATTCAAGGCCCGCCTGCATGCAACCCTGTCTAACATGCTGTAGGTGACCCTGCTGAGCAGGGAGGTTGGACTAGATGATCTCCAGAGGTCCCTTCCARCCTTACTGATTCTGTGATTCTATGATAATGTTACTACACGTGTCACATAATACAGAACATCTCTGCCATTAGAGCTTTCCGGAGAGAGAAAAACAAACAGGCTTGATTTTCTCTGCCCTTTTTGCCCCCTCCCCTTCTGATTACTGAAAACTTCTTTCAAATTCTTCTTTGCAACTCATATTTGCTTTTGACCTAAAGGCAGACAGTTTTGGAAAGCCTGAGTGAGGAAAAGTCTGTTGTTTTGGAGTTTTTACAGAAAGCCTCATCATTTTTTTTAAAAAAAATAATTTCCTTTCCATGACTTTCACTGGAGATGAACTGATAACTGTGACTGCCTTGTGGACGAGCACACGGGTTACCAGAAAGTGTCAAACCGTGAGCACCAAACTGCATTGATGAAATATATAAGAAGACTGTGACTAGTGTGTTGGTTTCTGAGTGCCTGAGCTCCCGGACTCTGCTTTCTGCCTCCCACACAGTTTGGCTAATGAAACTGAAATTCCTTGTTCCACAGAAACACTGAACGTCAGGAGGGATGAATAATTTATACCTCATTTGCCTGTGGAATATAAGGAATATTCCTGAAAATCAAAAGTAGTAAGAGGAGAAGGCTTGACGTGATTAAGAGCTGCAAAGCCCATGTTTAATATTTTGTTCTTTAAGTGGTAGTGACCCTGGGATTTAATGAGAGGCTTGGCCTCTCCCTGTGCGTGCCTTCCGGATGGACTTTCTGAAGAGCCTTAGCCAAAGGAACAACTAGTTTCTAGATCTCCAGAAAAATTGCATATGGGGTAGGTTCTAGGCCCTATTAAGACTGGTATATATAACTTGGATTACATTGAGAAATGTGATTAAGAAGGCAGTCTCTCACATCTGCACACTTCCAGGGACAAATAGCAGCTGAGCAGGACCTTTCAGCTGTTTGGTTTGGGCATGTTTTGGTGGAGGGGCCCTACTTTTCATAGAATCATAGAACCAGTAAGGTTGGAAGGGACCTCTGGAGATCATCTAGTCCAACCTCCCTGCTCAGCAGGGTCACCTACAGCATGGTAGACAGGGTTGCATGCAGGCGGGCCTTGAATGTCTCCAGAGAAGGAGACTCCACAACCTCTCTGGGCAACCTGYTCCAGTGCTCCGTCACTCTCACAGGGAAGAAATTCCCCCTCACGGTCAGGCGGAACTTCCTGTGGTTCATCTCGCTCTTCCTTTAGGTGTCTTACCTGCTTCTTGTTGCTCTGTGCATGAACCCTTCATCAGAAACTTCCTTGGTGGACAGAAGCATAGGGAAGATGAATACCCTAAAAGAATGGCTCCAGAGCTGTAACTCATGAACTCAGATCTACGTATCCAGGCTGCTGTCCCACTGCCTTCTAAAGATAGTTGTTCTGCTCCTATGCTACTTGACTCCCTCTTTAGTATTTTCTTGACTTGGAGCTGCCAGGTATCACCTTTTTGATGAGTTATGAGTTTTCATTGTTTTGCTGTTGTTGCCTGGCTCCGCTTGGTGTTGGAATTTGCTCTGGCTAGTGTGGTTGCTAACTTAAAACTATCCACATATTAAATGGAGCGCAATGTGGATAATGGAGATTATGCTGAAGAATACCGATTTAAAGATTTTACAAAACAGGGAAAATGACAGTGCCACCTTTCCCTCAAAAGCACAACACAGGCCTATCCAAGGAGATCCAGCATAAGATTCCCACTGAAACCTTGAATGCTAAATGCCAAAATGAACACAAATGCTAAAATAGGGTTTCTTGGTCAGGGACATCATTTGTGGAGCATTCCACAGTGAGAGAGTTGTGGCCACTGAACAGCAGTTTCTCACAGTCTCTGCTGCTATGTAGTCCTTACAGCATCTCTAGGCACAGCTGTCTCCGGTTGGGAAGGCTGGCAGGCAATGCTCTTCCTGGTGGTGGAGGAGAACAGCCTGGATGCTTAACAGTCACTTCTCCTTTGACCATGAAATTGCTGGAAATCACATTTTTGTCTTTATTTTTGGACATATAATTATTTTGCTGAGCTGCAGTTGCAATCCATTTTGTTGTTGTAAGAGCTGACTAAATGAGTCCCCTCTCATCATTTCATGCCCTAGCACACTAATATTCACTCATTTTCCTACTCTTTATTCCATTCGTTGTTTGTTAGGAGTGTCGTTTTTCTGATGCCAGTGAGTTCAGCTCATAGAGGTAATGAACACTGGGCTTTAGGAACCTTTCTTTCCACCAGAATAGTGCAATGTTATGGACTCGTTCTGAAAAGCTTGGCCAAAGCTTAATAGCATGCTGCCCAGCTTGGCTGAGTTGGTGTAGGAGAGAAGTAACCTGTTACTCACATAGACCAGAAAAAATCTCTCTGGAGCTGGAGAGGGACCAGGAAAGAGTCTATTCAATGGGCAGCACACTTTTAGGCAACTGCTTATTTAATGCACATTTTTATGTTGCAGTCATGGAAAAAGGAGGCAAGCACCCAGCTATCAGCATCTGCTTCTGACTCAGTGGATGCCTCACCACAGCTCTCACTGCAGCAGCTTAACAGACCTGCAGCTTCAAGGTCACATGAAGGTGCAGTCAATTCTGTACAAAGTGGCTTTGACAGCTGACCTCAGGTCTAGCCCACATGCGATGTGAAGGAGTCATTTGATTCCCTCCTCCGAGCATTAGTACTTCAGTTTGACATCCCACCTGTGCAACCTAGTCCTCACTCAGGTTTGCTCTAACCTACTTGGTAAACAAAGACTGAATCAGGATGTCTCTTGTTTTCTCCTCCTTTGAAAGTTCATGTCTTCCTAAATTATTGATGCTGATGTTGTATATATATATATACTGTACATTAAAAGTAAGTTTTCAAAGTCAAATAGTTGAGTTTGGAAAAGCTAAATTGAGGTGATCTGTGTTTTCATTTCTCAACTCTCTTAGCTTGCAACTATTTTTATAAAATTATAGCATCTATAATAATATAGCTAGATTTTTCTGTCCTTTATGCTTTATTTTTGTGTCACCTCTTTGAAAGTGCTTGCAGAAATTTAAGAGTGGAATCTCTTTGAGAATGAGAAAGATCGATTTGGAGAGAAGGAATTTACTTGTAATTCAAAGGTTGTGCTACCCTTAGCCTTTTATTCAGTAATTCCTCAGACGTAGAAGGACTCTTTACTGGCAAATTGGTGGAACCTCCTCTGCATCTCACTGCTAGTCCCCCCCTACCCTGTATAATTTGAGTGTGTTTATTGGGGGATGTACATACACACACACACACACACACACACATATATAACTATCCCATGAGGCGCAGCCTTACCCATCTATTTGAGTATGGGTCTCTACACATCCCAGTAAAGATCTGCAGAGCTTCCTATTTCAGCCACCCTAATCTGTATATCTTTATTAGAAATAACAAGATGCATCTGAACATTCTTATTCAGTGGTGATTTTCATGAATCTTTCAGCAGGGTTTCAAGGTGTTTCTAAAAGACGGTCGCATCCTTTCTTCTGTGAATAACATATTCTAGACATTTTTCAGTCTAATTTTGATTAACCTGTTGGGGGGAGAGTTAGCAGCTAATTTGGTAAAGAAATGATTTTAGAATATATAAAAGCTGCAGAACTCCCAGGTTTAAAATGTGATTTCCCAAATGCTCGTTGGATGGATAGAAGAGTAGTAATCCATGGGGATAGACTTCTGTAAAAAAAAAACAACAAAAATGTCTTCTTGTTTAGAACTACTTTCAAAGTGAATGTGTTGTGTTGTTTAGGAAATGACATATGTTCAATTCAGTGATAGTGTTTTTGTCCTTTGCATCAGTTATTTGTTCTGCTTAAATTTGGATGTTTAGATCTGGCAACAGTATTGGAAAAACAGTCTGTATAATGTGTGTATGTGAAGCACAGCAAAGTATTATACAAAATCTAAGGAAACTACTCATTCATCTCTGTGACCACTAATATACATATAGAATGATTCAGAAATGAGAGACAGATTCATCCTTGTGAGGCATCGTACCAAACACCTTTCAAATGTGGGATTTTTCTTCTCTAAAGTGTAACTCTTCTTGTCCTTGCTCCAGCGCAGCTACTACACACAGAAAGTACTTTCTCTGAGCATCTCACTCATACTCTGAAGGATTAATATTTTAATGCTAAGTCTGAACTGCCTAATCTTCCCCAGGCATCCTTGTTTGCTTTTAACTCACCTTAAACTTGTGCTTAAAAGGACTGATACATTATTTAATAAATAATAAAATCAGATTGTATGTGATGTGTAAAATACTGGTGTGTCAATGCTGTCATTCGAAGGGAAGCTGGACATGCCATATCCTGTTCAGTATTAGGTGCCCTGTGCTGTCTGGTGCCGAAGGCACTTGGAGGTATGTGCTCAAGTCCTTGTTACGGGTTTGTCCTAGGCAATGCAATTCTGCCTGTCTTCTATCTTGGGGTAGAAGGAAAAAAATTAATCTGCATTTGTATGTAGATGAACAGCTTGAACCTGATAGTCAGCAAGATGCTGACAAAGCTGAGCCTCTGCCTGCTTGTGAGATGCCTGTGTTTAAACTCATTATAGCGTTTGGGAGTTTCCTTCTCCTTTTCTTTATGGTATAGTTTACTGTCACCAATCAAGAATGAGACATGAGAACGTGTGTGTTTGTGTGTATGGATATACTAGTCCACATAACGTGGTGCAGGTGTTATCATCATGATGGCCCGAGAATATAGATTTGTGTGGAAGGAAATATTTTTACTAGATTAATTCATACACAGGAAAAAATAGAATACCTCTTTGACATATACTGCTGAGTCTTGCAGACTGGAATCTATATGGAGAATTCATTAAAGAATTATAACCTGTGCAAGAATGAGATCACACCTCGAAATATATTTCCCAGAGCTCTTCCACTTTATTTCCAATAGCTTCCAACCTTGCCCAGTTCACTAGCTGAAGTATATTGCCCAAGGAACCAAGAAAGATTAGCCAAAACCAGCTGTTGCCACAGCCCCACAAGACCTTCAAAATCAGTGGGTTCTGTACATACCTGTCCCCAAATATGATACATATGTTCTTAGGCATTAACTGCCTCCTTTAAAATGAAGAATGTGAGACTATGTAATGTCCAAATGTCAGAATGACCTCACATGGATGACTGAGAAGGACATTATTGGGAAAATCACATAAACATGATGGGGAAAATCTTTTTTTGTAAAATGGCCACTCCAGTGCTGGCCTCACAGTTCTGATCCTTACAGGAAGGCGTATATAGTATCTTTAAAGTGAGCTTGAAGCAACTAACTTTGATCACGGTCTTAGAGGTGACAGAGTTTGTAGCCCCTTGCATTTTACCTCTCACCACACTTTCACTAATCCATCACTGTTTTTCAGGTGCTAACTGCCTATTTCTGTTTCATAGACATTAATGGCTGCCTCCTCCTCTGCTAATGCCCCTCTCTGCTCCACACATGCTAATTACTCTCTTCTGACAAGTTTCTAGCACATTATCAAGGATTAATTTATGGGCAATCTGTTTCTGTCCTGTGTTCAGCTTGGTGCTCACTCTTTGAGCAGATTTGTCTGACCTGCTGAGGTACCTGTGAAAGTCCGTTTATTCAGACTTCATTAGTTGCTCAAGTAAAAGATACTACCCTTCTTCAAAAATACAGTTTCTTAGCAATGGTATTTATCCCTGCTCACACAATTCTGTGGTATTTAACCCTTTCTATCCATTGCAAGCATAGAAGAGGCAGATGACACCCAATTTTTGTATCACAGAGGACTGTGGCACCCAGCCGTGCTGCAGCATGTGGAGCTTCCAGGAGCACTCATACGGACTTCCAGACAGAAATCAAGCCCACTGTTGGATTTTCAGATGTTTATTTAGGCAGTGGGTGGGGAAGGCTACACAAAACATGTTTGGAGAAACCTTTTTTTCTTGAATGAGCAAGAGAAGAAGTGTAAGTGAGGAGACTTTCATTTTAATAGCAGGTCCCTCAGTTTCAGCTTGGTGCTTGAGGTGGCTACYACAAGTGTTTTGCCAGTACTCCTGCAGAGCACGTCATTCCCATGTGGATCTGGGTCTGGCCTCTTGGCCAGCTCAGGTTTTTTACCACCTGCTAGCTGCATGCAAACCTTCCTTTTGGTGGAGCCAGCATCATGGGGCACAGATTCCCTTCAGTGCACTCACGATCCTGGTGCCTCCATAGTCTCGTTTCAAGGCCCTAATGCATCCACATCTTGTACTCCCTTTGAAGGAAATAGAGATACGTGAGACTAGTGCTTGCAGGCTTCTTGCATTGCGAAGTGGTGAGCTAGCAAGGATTTACTCAGGATCTGGGACTTGGGGGCTCACTGTATAMGGTCCTCCCCCATAGCTGATGCACGTGTTGTTTCTGCTTACATGTGTAACTCAGAGTAGAGGGATCCTATCATTTAAGTGAAGTACATGTAGTTGAACTTTGGCCTCTACTGCTTTGACTACAGCAGAAAACAAGGGTCTATAAATAAGGAAATGTTTGCCTCTTGGAAATTTTCTAAGCAATTAATCTAAGAATTATTGATGTTTCTAATTCTGTTAGCACAGGGAGGACCCATCAGTCATGCTCAGAAATGCCAGCTCTTTGCTGGTAAGTCATAAAGTGGGAATGGCTGTTTAATGAAGTTGCCAGGAGAAATGTTCGCTGCCAAAATCTAGGGTATTGCTCTATCCCGTTCCTACTCTTCTGTAATGATAATAAAATTCTGGCTTTGTCCTCAAATTGTTGTGTGGGATTTTTTTTTTTTTTTTTTGCATTTTTTTAAGTGCTTGAAAACCAACTTCAAAGACAACTTTAATGCTAGCCTTTTAAAAATCAGAGGAATGACAAGATATGATAATACAAGTTTTCATAGATCATTATAAGGTCACTGAAAGCAATTCCCATCTGATCACAGATGAATGAACGATGCGTGGGTTTGAACTGTTCATGGTGTCATGACAGTTACATCTTTCATTTAGACTAAATAAAAGATTGAGATTAAATGAATCTTACTGAGTGCCGATTGGTAAACTGTTGAAAAGGGACTGTTTTATCATTCTGTGTAAAATAATGCGAAAACACCCCTATTTTAATTTAGGCAAGTGAAAGATTTTAGAGCACCGTGCATGAAATACATATTGCTTCTTCATGAATGGCTTATTTTCCTAGAACATTCATTAAAAAACAGTAACTCTCATGGGGAACATCTTCCTTCAGATAAGGAAAAAGCAAGTAAAAAGTCAGAATTTCTATATACATTTGCATAGTTATCAATTTCTTAATCTTTCTTGGAGCTTTCGTTTGGCAATTCACAGGAGGGTTCCTGTGTTGCTCACTGATTTAAGTGACTTTCCAGTGAAGTCATTAGAACATTAAGATATGAGACATGTTTTGTGGAACAGGATGTGCTTTTATTATTGAATAAGTAATTTGTATGGTGATTTTATATGGCACTTTACAAACAGTGGGCTGATTCTTCAGTGTTCATGCTGCTTCTATGCAGGAAAGCTTCGCTGATTTTCCTAACACTGGTAGTGGAGGAGAGAATTAAGAAACATTAGATGCATGGAGAGGAAGTGTGGAGCATTGAGGGAGTGAGTTGAGAGGTAAATTATTGGTGAAGATGATGTGGAAGAAAGGGTGTTACCTGAAGATATTTTAAGGACATTTTAAGAGGTCTATGTAGCAGACAGTGAGAAGAAGACAATTTCAAATGCAAGGCTTTCGTTTTTACAAGATACGATACTGAAGACGTGAGAAGTTAGGGTTACTGTAGGAAGACAATTATACAGGGGCATACAAAGCAAGAAAAGAAATTGGAACAAATAAGACTAGTGATACAGGTATCAGTAAGATTATGATTACAAAACTGCATACTTTGCTGAATGGATCTTAAATATTTACCATTATGTAACCAATTCATCTTCCATTCATGACAGGCAAAAAATTCTCATCAAAGTCAGCATTTCACATACTGTTTCCACTCCTTTCCATGTCTGAAAAGCATTGCTTTCCAGGAAAATGAATCAGATCAACAATATCTGAATTTCTAGCGATAATTTGGTTATGATGCTCTGAAAAGTTCAGAAACTTCTCTCAGTACCAGCTGTACTTGTACTCTGCCATGAAGATAAAGGCAGCAATACAAAAGGCTGTGGCTGAAACATGAATAAACTGCAAAGAATGAGATACAGAATAGGTCTTCACTACCTATTTCTTTTGCAGATGATTTCATGAGAGAGAGAGAGATTCTGCTACAGATGGCCTCCTTCCAAAGTTTCCAAACCCTGCTGCTTGGGTCATAACGTATTTCTTTGTTAGGGTATTATTTCTACACACTGTATGGTCTGGGAAACACTAACGCTGGGAACAGAAATACAGAGGAGATAAAAACTGAAAAGAGAAGATGTGACATGGACTTTTTCAAAGATAATAGAAAACGAAAGAAAAATGTTTCCTCCAAGGGGTTAAGAAATAGCAGAGGAAAATAAAAAGGAAAAAGAGAAATAAAAAAATCAAAGGATTCACTGTGTAGTCAAGGTTACTGTGTGATGTTATAACACAGTAAACAGAAGTCCTAGGAAATGAAAAATGGGGGTAGATAGTAAAAGCCACATGCAAGGAAAGTGAATTGCAAACTGAGATCTCAGAGAAGCTGACATCTTGAAAGCAGTAAAGAGGCAAAAGTAAACAGGCCTGAAAATACAATAGGAGCAGCATTTTTATTTATTTACAATTGCTACGAAGGGGTAGAAAAAATAATTTATTCCATATTGGATAATATCTGATATCCCTGAAGTTAAACTCTGGAAAGAAAGGGTTCTCCCACTCATGCTTTTCAACAATAATATAAATTGTTTGTTGTTCACATGAGAAAAAATGGTTGCTTTGTCTGAAAACAGTTATCTAATGAGCTTGGTTTACTTCCTCAGAGAATGTTAACCCATTAATTTGCAGAGGAGTTCATCTCAATTGGCTTTTGTACAGTTGAATTCAGTAAAGGCAGAAAAACATTCAAATACATAATTTAGACGTTTCAGTCTGGATTCAGTCCTGGTATTTGTAGAGTATTCCTCACTATAGCATCACTGTGGGTGATGCTATGAACAGGCAAATATTTTTTCTTGACTTAGTTGCTCATAAATGTTTTTTGTTTTCCTACGGTCTATATTTAGTTATGACTAATGACAGATGCCATTACAAGTATCCTTTGTAAAACAGTATTGTTTATAAGAGTAGCTGCTACCTGTACTTAATGTGGAGAACTCTTAGTGCTTTGCCTATGCATAAAAAGCAATAGGGAGAACATAAAGATTACACAAGTGTGCAAATGTGTTTGTTGGTGTGAAAGAGAGAAGCACAGCAAATCATTTCTGTATCTAATTTGTACTTCATTTGTAAAATGCTTTTCTATGCCTCTGAAGGGAGTTTGCTCATCGACCTTTACTGTGTTGTTCAAACTTCCAAATTCATTCCTCTCGAGTAATTTCTAAAATCAGGTAGCATCCTGTCTTATGCATGAACTAGCGTTTGGGTAAGATGTGGGTTAGTGTTTATCAGAGTGTACTGTCAGGACTTGATATCATTCTGAATTTCAAAACAAATAAAAATCAGTCATCTTGTATTAATTTAATCCATCATATCCAGGCCAAGTTTCCCATGAAGTTAGTGCGCAAATTGCGGTCAGAGGGAAGAGAATCCAGTGTCTCCGCATCAGACGCCTGTTGTAGGGACCTGGGTCCAGCCCACTTGGATCAGGTGCCCACATTCCCAGCACAGTCAGTAGAGAGAAGCAGGTACTCTGAGGATGTGCCAGTGGGAGACCCTCCCTCCCCAAACCTGCCTTAACTTAGGCTGTTCCCAAWTTCCATTGCTTGCATAAGGAACAGAGGTGCCTGAAGAGGGCAGATCAGTACACCTAAAAGTGAAGTGTTTGCCTCTCCCACGGAGAGCACAGGGCACCTTATCTACACCAAGAGTAGTGCAAGCCTCACTCCCAAGACACTTCCCTTCATGCTGAGATGCCCTTAAAAGATACAGATACTCAAGGACTGGGGTCTGGAGCCCAAACTCTTTTCTCATCCAAATGAATGTCTGGTCTACGAGCTCTTCCTTGCCTGCTCTACCCCATGACTTACATTCATGACTGAAGAGCACTCAGCTACAGAGGAAGAGAGAGGAGGAGAACCTTCCTTGGGCTGCCCACTACCCCATGCTCCTAGTGCTGCTCCTGTAATGGGGCTTTAATTCTGGTTGATTTGAGTAGAACCTTGATGAGCAGCTTGAATCATCAAATTTTAGAAAAAGAGGAGACACCATCATCACCRAAGTTAACTGCGTTCTTGGCCACATGGAACTTTTCAGGAGACACAGTTGAGCTTAGCAAGTAGCCTGGATTGCTCTAGTAGCCTGGGGCAAATATGTATTYTTCCCATACCTGCAGCATGAAGAATGTATCTGTAAAGACAGGGAAAAGATTTTGGGGAGAATAACACAGGTGGTGTATTAAACCAGTATTAAAATGTTATTTTATTTTGTTAGTGCTAAAATCCATCATGACAATACAACTTCTCAAATAGAATTCAAATTATGACTCATCTGAATGATGAAAATTGAAAACAATTCATCTTCCTATTAATGTTCAAAAATAGGAATCTGTCATGGAGAAAATAGCTTATTAAATTATCAATTAAAAACCTTTGCAAAATGAAAATAGCTTACTGTACTGTAGCTCAGGAAGGATGTATCTGTTTAAACAAATTATCTTTGAATGTAGGAGCTGTAGGCTGTGCCATATGTCACTAGGAGGATGTTTTCTCATACATTCACAGGAAAATCTTGGGTTTGAATGATGAATTGTTTGAATTTGGCAATACATTATGAAGAATAAAAATGGCTAGCCTCAAACTTTCGCTAGACTACTAGGAGTTATAAACTTGCCACATGTCATTGACTTCAGTGAACTATTTTGAAGAGCAGAAATTACCCTGCTCTGCAGCGCTGCATACTGCCCCGAGTCATTAATACAAAGCAGATGGCTTTGTTGTTGATTAGAGCTGGTTAGAATCTGAAATTCCCATTCCACAGGAAATTTTGACATTTATATTTATTTTCATTACAAATTGGAACAAAACATCAAAATTTCCCAGTGGGATGGAAGTTAAAAAATGATTTGGAAACACTGAGTTATTTCATTTCACTGATAATGAATTGTTTTCTCAATAATGTCAAAACCATTGTAACGCTAAAACTAACATCTAATATAAACGTCAAAACAAAAGTAATAAAAAGATTAAGTCAAACTGAAACTTTTTACTTTGTTAAAATGAAATGGTAAAGTTGAAAGGATTAATTCTGACATTTTCCCAGAATTTATTTTCCTGAATATGACACTTTCCCACAAAACATTTTGATTTCAACTGAACTGCATTATCTGATAGAAACAGGTTGTACTGAGAAAATGCTCACCCAGTGTAGTTCTTCCAGAGCCAGAAATTCACATCCTCATCTTGCAGGATCAAGGATTTAAAAATTCTTAGAAATGAAGCAACACAATGAAAAAAATTAATGTTTTCTCTTTAATTCAAACCCTCTTTTTGAAAACTGTTTTCAGAATTCCTGCAATGACTCTGCCTACTCATAAACATCATCCCTTACATTGGGATGTCTTTTGTTTAGTCAGACTTGACACGGCTCGGTGCTGGACAAATAATCCTTGGCATGGACTTTCGTATTTATAAACTTATAAACACCAACATTATCTTAGTGCATCTTGTTTCCATCTCCTTACAAAATTCTGATCCTGGCTGCCAAAACCTCCCACTCCCACTCTCTTATTGCCTGCTTTCCCTGAGAAAGTTCCACTGAATTTCTTCAAGATGGATCAAAAACTCACAGTCATTCTCCAGGTAGAGACCTCTGCTACCATTATTTTCCCCATTAGAAGAGCATCTTTAAAAATATCTAGTTTGCCAGTTGTTGAGTCCATTTTTTTTTCAAGATCATGCTTTCATTTTATCTATCAACACTGAGTCTCTGCTGTGGGATAGGAGACCATCTGTTAACAATTTTTTAAGGGTACACTAAGCACAAATGTCACTCTTTGGGAGTCACTTGCTTATTTATTTACAAAGTTAAAAAAAAAAAAAAAAAAAGATCAACAAGATCATGAATTCACATAGGCTTCTTGTGTTACTTTGTGCAATAGTAGCTTTCTCCTTTAGTTTCCACTACCTGGCAGCAAAGGTATTGCATATATGGTTACATAAAAGGCCTGAACGAAATGTAGGACAGATTAGAAACCTGATAAAGTTGTTGCTAAATGAATTCGGTGAGTGGTCTGCTTGGGTGTATTGGGGAAGATTTTGTTACTGCCGCTGGGTGCCCTATACAAAGGAGAGAGGCACTTCAGAAGAGGGGAGAACAAATACCATTTGACATAGCTGAAGATGTGAGTATCAGGATAAGGACAAATCGCAGTGACAGAGACATGCAGGTAGGCTGGCTTTTCTAAAGCACTCAGATCCTTTTAGGCRCCAAAATAAATGGTGTGATTTTCTGGGAGATCTCAGTTTACCGGGTACGGATTCTTTCTGAAACGCTGCCTATTGCACAGGTGTCCGAACGGACGTTGTGTTCCTTTTCGGAAGTCCAAGTTTAATTGTGGATACTGAGCACCAGAAAAATATGAAAATAAGCATTTTAGAAAACATGATCCAGAAAGGTATTTTTAAACAAACAAAATTTAGGCTCCCATATTACTCTCATAAGAGAAGGCTCAATCACTGCAGAAAAGGTCCGTCACTGGGATCTTGATACATGGTCTTCTTTTGAAAGAATGTCACTAGATAAAGTCAACCCCAGCTGGAACTGGCTGAGAGTCACTGCCAGC
The DNA here is from genome assembly GCF_003343005.1 of Rhea americana. Classification (NCBI taxonomy): domain Eukaryota; kingdom Metazoa; phylum Chordata; class Aves; order Rheiformes; family Rheidae; genus Rhea; species Rhea americana. The sequence goes on from NW_028186601.1 coordinate 5,440,581, forward strand.
TCCCCTGCTGTTAGCTTAACATCAGTGTTTATAAAGACTGCAAATGTCCTGTGCTTAGTGAAACAGTTGAATGCGATAAAAACTGGAAAAGCACCCTCCCAAGGCTGGATGTCATAACGTGCCGTAGCCAAGTCTCTGTTCCCMTTCAGCTTGAAAAATTAGTCAAAGGCAAACATACTTTTAGAAAAATGCTCTTTTCCAGAGAGCTTGAAGAAATCAAATATATAAAAATATATCTAACTCCCCAAAGAATCATCTGAAGTCTGGAAGACAAAGAGTTAGTTATTTTAAAGATTTTAGACAGTTCTAATCAGGATTAATGAACAATTCACTTTTTTCTTACAAAGCCTRTGCTAAATCGTTCCTCAAATCTTCATGAAAGAATAATTATGAACTAAAAAAGAATATGAATATTGATGCRATTTTTATTCTGGTGAACTCTCTAAGGATGAGGAAGAAATGACATCAAATAACGGGACACTTGGGGAATCTGGAAAGAGGGCTTAACYGTTTTTCTGTGAGTTTTCCCCCTTCTGTTTGATTTCCGTTTCTTGACAGTCTTCATTGCCTGTCTATCCCTACATGGAGATACAAGTTACACCTTAACCGAGTAGAAAACCTGCCTGAAAATCTCCTTAGTAGCTGCCCTCTGCCTGAAACGGCAGCGATCTTGTGCTAAGGCGAGTGAGCTCTGCCCGCCATGCATGGTGGCTGTGCTCTCAAACCAGCAGGAAGAAGCCGATTGCCAGTAGTTTAAGAGCAGACTTGGACCGTGTCCCTATACTCATCTGTAAGGTGARTCTGCCGGGGGCAGATGGAACGAAYGGAATCCCTTATACGAGGAGGTGCAAAGACATTTCCCTTCAACGCATAGATCTGCACCAAGTTTCAATTAGGAGTGGTTTCACAGGCAAGCTCTACATCCCAAATTCAGGGCTTTACACTGGGAAGAGTGGATGAGAGCGGAGGCCCTGCGCTGTACACCTYTCTGTGCAAATCTGCATACCGTGGTCCTCTCCTCCAGCTCTTAACGCCCAGCTGCAAGTTCCTGTACCACACAGTCAGCCCTGCAGGAAACGCTGTGGAAGCAGAGGCGTTGCCCAGTGGTCCCACCGGCTCCGAAGCCGGTGCAGAGGTGCCGGAGGTGGGAGGGGAGACGTCTTACTGCTCCAACCCGTAACTCCGCAAGCTCGTGGAAACGATCCCAGCCGAGAGCGGGAGCACTGCTGAGAGTGACACGATCAAACACTAGGCTGTTGTCCTGTCAACCCAGTGATGCTGAAGATCCCAATAGCAAAAATGAGCATTTACTGATGCGGCACTGCCTTTTTGCTTCCTTTCCTCTCCTTTCCTCTGCCCTCACTCGCTGCCAAAGCGTACAAAGTGGTTATGACAAAGAGAGACTGGAGACAACGTGGAGCAGCTGTAACATTTCTCTGCTAGGGTGTATCTAAAGGGACGAGGGCCTAGGGTTTGCATGTTTGATGTCTATAAGCGTCTCCAAGTTTGAAGTACATGAACGCTGTGCAGCTGCTCCTGCTTGGACTGCCCATCTCTCTTAAAGGACAGTGCTACAAGGGTTTTATTTTTGATTCTTGTCTTTAGTTTCTCATGGAGGCTGTAGTAGGAAAGTACAAAACCTGATATTGTCCAAACAGCAAACAGGGTACGTTCTGTAGGGGAAGAATTAAGGGGGTTGTAAGGCATCTGAAGGAGCAGGAAGGTAACATGAAACAAAAAGTAACTTGTAGCAGCAAAAGCATTAGGATCTTGGAATTAGACGTAAAAGCTTGGTCTAAAATCTGTGAGATTTATTGTGACTGAACCAGCTTTATAAAGCCGAGTGACACAGAGGATATGAAGTAGCCATTGGTGGTTTGGTGGTGTATTTGCACACTGTCTCTTCTGTTAATAAATAAATTTCTTCTGTTTGTTCCTTTGCATTCTTGCATGATTCTTCCATCCTGTTCTGTATTGCCAGCTGTAGTTTTAATTTCAAGTACTGCGTGCTTGTTATATTGCACTGCAAATGTATTTTCTACTATTCCTTGTGAATATTCATAAAATAATGCCAGATTTTTAATGAATCTTGCTTCTGAATTTTATTCATTTTTGGCTGTTTGCCAATATAATAAGATTAATTGAGGATGGCAAACTCAAAATTTTACTCTACTTTTTTCCTTTCTTTTTGATTAAGTCCCTGTGTGCTTTTTAATAAGTTTAGTTTTCTTTCAAAAATAAATATTCTAAGATGCTCCTTTARAAAAACTAAACAAAAACTTTTCCTGGCAAGTACTGCCATAGCGGTTATTCAAATGAAAGTATGAAAACAAACTAGAAGGCGACAGAAGGAAACAACGCAGGTGCTTCCAAGGGGCTGTGGGATAGTTTTCTATAGAACTGTGAAGAAAAACTCCTTGACCAGATTGATTCCACTCTTCACTGCAGGAAACTTAAATCAGAGTAGTTATTCTTTCCAGTGCATGTACTGCTTTGCCCCAAAGCACTGTGTCCCAAGAGTGGGATCCTCCGTTCGTAATAAACTGTTCACTAGCACCAGAAAGTAGGCAGCACAGCTAGAAGTGTCTCTGAGCCTGTAAACATCGGAAAAACAAAATCAGAGCAACGAAAAAGAAGAGTGCTCTGCCTGACTTGTCCATCGGGAGCTCAGTGAATGTTTACACAGCTTTCCTGATGCTGGGGCACCGTGGAGATCCCTGACCACAGGTTCCTACCTTGCTCAGCTGAGTCTCACTGGAGAGTTACAAGATGACAAGCGGTGCGTTGCCCTCATACTGGTGCATTTACTGAGACTTGCATTCATTACCAGGCCATGGCAACATCACTGTTCCAGGGAAACAGTATACACAGATGGGAAGAAAATGTGTCATTTTAGCTAGCTGCTGCTTTAAACCATCTCATTACATCACTTGTACAGCAGTTAGGAGTATTAAAGCCTGAAGGAATAATTGACCTTATGAGGGAAACTCAGCATCTATCCCTGAATGTGTTTGCTAAGAGCTTGTCTTTTGTAAATACCTTCCCCCATTCTGTAAGGGGGCCGACAAAGAGGAACCAGAGAGAAGCATCTGGAAACATGCATACATTTGATCACAAATTACTGCAGAATTTGCAGAGACTGCCACATGCTCTAAGAGTGAAAGTCTTTGGTATCTGAAGCTTTACCGAGTAATGACAGCAGCTGGCAGAGGAAAAGGAAGAGAATTGCTCCAGCTGTACAAAAAATGTTGTGAGCAAGGCAAAATTCTGGCCTGGAAGCTATGGGAAAATGCARCCAACCTAATCTCCACTCCATGACTGTAAGACAGTGTCATGGGGCTGGCCAATGAATGTCCAGGTCTAAATTTCTCTTGTGGTAGGGTTTGAGGTCTTCCTTGCACTGGAGGGAAGCCACCGGAGAGTGAGAACAGGAGTTGGCTGTGCTTTTGCAATASAGCCTGGTAGGCAAGATAGAGGGGCTCAGGAGATGCATGAATGCATCTCTCTCCTTTGCCTCAGCAAATACTTGGAAGTAAGACTGACTAGAAGGCCAGAAGCTAGAAGAAAGCATGTTCCAGGTGAGACATCCATTTCTTCCCAGGAAAGAGGAAAGGAGACCTGAGAGATACTACAGTATCCCATAGCTATCTCTCTCACTCACCTTGCCACTATCCTGTCTTTATTGCTGGGTACGGGGATCCTATGCTATAAATCCTTCCTATGAGATGACTTGAGATCTGGTTGACAACCAGAGCAAAGCAGCACCCTTTCTTGGAGCTTGTGACATGGACAGAGAGGAATTATGCAATGACAGGCAGAGATGTTGGTAGAAGGAGTAGCGGAAAGTGATAGGAGGAGAATTTAGCTGGAAGGAGCCCTATACACTGAATTGTAGAGGCTGGCATGCAGTCACAGGAGATGACTATTGGAGGATAAAAGTGAAAGTTGAGATCCCTGCCATGTGCAAATGTGTAGACAGACCAACAGATAGATGTTGTAATGAACCTRCTTGTCACATATCCATGTTTTTGTAATAGTCAATAGTTATTCTGGAAGAAAAAGTACAGTGGTGATGATGAGTGGAGAACCACGTAGGCTGCAGAAAGCATTCATACAGTAGACAAGCTATTAGGCATTGCCACTGGGGGGTTGACTCATGCTGGAGCGCTACTTTCTTGAGACTGTTAGGTAGTAGTGCTGTGTGGAGGCCGTGTTGTCCAGAAGCGATGTCTCGTTAAACCTTTGGCTCATTCCAGCAGTTGTCAAGAACTTCTCCAGCTGCYTGGCGGAGGCTGAAATCCCATGATTGCTATTCTCAGGAAAATTCTCAAATTATGTGTTAGAAATGTTAAAGACAGCATTGCCCCATAAGTGGATTTTTTCTTGGAAACAGATCAGAGTGTGAGTGTAAAAGAAACCAAGAAATGACAATTTCTGAAGACAAATGAAAATGAAACAGARATGGTTCATCCTCATTTTCTGTAAGATTACATGGACATATTACTAGTCAAGCAAGCTGGTACTGGTCTCATCCTACTGTCTCTTGGCTATGCCAGAGAAGCGTCCTGCTTCCTTTAGTACTGTTATTGAAATGTTCTCCTTCCATGACCCAGAACTGCCTTTGTGTGAATTCAGGATTTTATAAACTGGCTGTGTAAAAGCTATCTGCATTGGCTAGTATATCTCCCTGCCACTGAAAGATGGATGCCTAAAGCTTTTCTTGTTGTTGTTTTGTGCTTCCTAATTTTAAATTGTGCAGTAGCACTGAAATCAAGTGATGGAATTCTCATTGCTTCTTTCTGAAAACGTGTCTGCCTTTCATTTTTGCACAGATGGTCTTTGTAGCCAAGTCTATGGTGTGACTTGCCCTGTTACCCCCACTGCAGACATCTCCAGCAGGACATCTCTCCAGGCTGGTTCTTTACACCTTTCAGGGCCTTTATACTTCGTTAGCTGCAAAGTACCCAATATTCTAAATCCTCCTTCTTAGAGCAACACTTCCCCCAGACAAGTGACCCTTTCTCATTACACTTTTTCTCAGCTGTGGCCTTTCCTCTAACTTAAAGCCTAAATCACATTTAAGATATTTTACTGTCCTTGGCAGACTGGGCTCAAGAAAAAAGAAAAGGACAGGATGTCTTTATGTGATGGCTGTCAAGATAAAAGAGCCACAGCTCTTGCAGGCAGTAGGATATACAAAACTGTTGGTGCGTCCCAGGTCACAGCCATTGTTAGAGCTCTTTCTGATACTTTTTATGTTAGCTACTCCCCAAACAAAAACAAGCAAACAAACAAACAAAAAAAAAAAAAGAGTGGAAGAGAGGGGAACCTTTTTAAAGAGTTATGTTCAGACGGTTCCGTTGCATTAACGTGGTGGTGAATTAGCTTCAGTTCAACGGCACGCTCTTGGCTCCTGCAGTCTCCGAAAGGCAGGTCCCAGCTCCCGCGAGGCTGCTGATGGAGCAAGGCAGTATGTTTGCCTTACCTTGAGGCTTCAGATCTAGGTGACAAGTGTAAGTGAACAGCAGCAAACTGCTGACAAGCAAGACGTGCTAGGGTAAGGGCTCCTTGCCTTTCTGTCCAGTCAGTTCCTCTGTTTAAGTAGAAGACTATAAAAAGCATTAAGGTTTGTCTGCACACAACATGCTGCACTCAAAGTCAGTTGGTGTAGTGTCACTCATCATTTGATTTATTTTTTCTCCTAGATGCTGAATTGTTACAGCCTGTTGTCTGTCAAAAAGCTCTGTCTTCAGTCTCAACTTAAAAATTCCATTTCTAGACCTGATTAGAGCTAGCTCTAAATATTTACTKTATGGAGCAGCTCCTATGACATTTACTATAATAATCATCACAGAGATTCTTTCCATAGCAACCGCATAGTAGTGATAGCTTCCTTTTGATCTTATGTAGTTGTTGGTTGAAATTATGTCAATCCTTCAAGTCATAAACATATCACAAAAAGTCACAAGTCACAAAAATGTATCGCTTTAACATATAATACTATCTTCACAATCAAGAACTCAATATTTTTGTTAAGTATGTCGTATATTCCCATTTAGGAGGTCATTCATGTATGTTATGTCTWACACCACTGCATCAGAAGAAGAAATGCAATTAAACATCATCATTAAACACTTAATTTGTCTTTGTTTTGCATGCTTCCAATATTTACTTCTGGATACAGTCGAATTTTTATTTTACCATTGTAATTTTTATCCATTTATTACTTGCTGGCTGTATTATTAACATTTAATGATTTGTTAGAATTTTGAAGGATCTACAGAGGTGATACACTGTGGAAAAATGCCTAAAATCACAKTCAGTTTTGTTTTATTCTATGTATTTATTGTTGCCATTCTTAGATGGAAGTTCCTTAGCCCATTGTACTCTCTCCACAATCTAATCTATCCTAAAGAGGCAGGCAGCAGAATATGAAGTGATTACAAGGAAATCCAAGTGTCTTCAAGGATTTTCTGTACTTGGACYGTGAAAGCATTTTGATCTGTTGCTGATAGATGAAGCACAATAAATCCCATTGTTATGGTTCCTAGAGCACAACCTATTAATAAGAAACAATTCTGAAGGCAAAGAATATGATCCAAGTTCATCACAATTGGACTCGGAAATAATTCCATGGATTTTAACTACGTCTCACATCACAGTGGCTGCGAATTTCAAACTGTTATTGCAAATCATATACAGTTAGTTCTTCCATTATGCCTGAAGAACGTAGTTTTTTTCTGATCACGACACTTTGTACTTAACGGTACACTGCAGTGTGTTCTGCTATGCTATGTTTTTATTATTTGGTAAAAATATGTTACACCTACAGGCTTATGTAGCTATAAATACATCATTTTTGGAGTGAAATACATTTATATTAGCTATGTCTTGAAAGCCACTGTCTAAATGTTGCCTCATTATTTTATTTTTCAAAAAATTCTGGATTGGAAATGTGCAAGCTGAGTTTTGCATTTTCAAAYGTTTGCGATATTAAAAACAGCAAGAGATTATATTGCTAGTGCCAGCTCACACCTGCTGCAGCTGACTTGCACATTATTTAGGTATCTTCCTTCCTACTTTAATGGTCTGAAAAGCATGTAGCCCTTGGGCCTGCGTAATAGTTGCAGACTGTGAGTGTGGATAGCTCCTAACTACTGTGGGGATTTTACTAGTTTGTTCTTTATTAAACTGGTGCTCCGTTAAACTGAGCCTCACCACTTCACCTGTCTGGTTGCTCTTCCATCCTCCAGGCAGACCTGACCTGTGCCTTTTTGCCTGACATCAACCCATCTGTCTGCCCTAACATAATCTGTTCACTCAGCTAATTCCCAGGTTATTATGGACCCATCTAAAACCCACTGGAGGTAATGCAACCCTCAGCCGCCCTTGGCAGCTGTCAGATTAGGCCTACAAAACATTAGGTTTTTTGCCACTTTCAGTGTATTAAGAGCTTGCAGTCTTTAAAAATTGTAAGATATGTTTTGATCAGGATACAGGAAGGAGAGGCAATAGAGATACTTGCATGTGAGGTGGYATTTTCCATCTTGTAAGTGTTTTGGAGACACTAGGAAGAAAAGGCATCTTTTGGATTAAACTAGTCKTCCAGGCCCCTGGAATGGTCTGGAGATGAAGGGGCTGCCAGCATGCAGCACTTCTCACCCCTTTAGACTCTTCTCTTGAGTGGGGGAATCTACTGTCCATCAACTGTAGAAGCAATAAGCTTAGACTAGACTTCTAACTTCTGGACAGTCATCTGTGGAGGACTCAGATGCATTTAAGATGGATACTTCCCTTTTGCCTTTGGGAAAAAAAAACATTTTGTCAGCTCTGATACAAAAACACAGGAGATTAAGGAGGTGATCCTCAAGCTGCCTTGGGAGTTCAAATTCACTTTGGGGAGAAGTGGAACTCACCATAAGAGACAATTAGCATCAGTCGAAGGAGCCTCACTTTGTTCTTTCCAGTGTCACATAGAAGAGGCAGTAATTAGCTACAAATGGTAGTATACTTTTCACCAGCTGTTGCTGTCATTTAATAATACTACTTTACTCTTCATTCTTTAAAATTATTATCTTGATCTGGAAAGAATATCTTATTGAATGTTCATTAGCCACTCCAGACATTGTTCCTAAATTCATCTCTGTGGCACAGGGACTCCATTCTGACAACAGTGTCGGAGTCTTGTAGAAATTATTCCACAGTTCTACTTAAGTCATCCACATAACAGATTTTAGTTGTGACTGTCTTTCACATGATAAGCTCTTAGGCAGATTTCTGTCAGTAAAGAATGGCTTCCCATAATTCAGGGACAATGTTAAACTTCCAGTAAAACTAATGATGTTGTTCTTCAGAGCCAACACGCTCAGACTTAAAAACTTAAAACCCAAAGGGCATCAATCCTTAGTAAATCTGCTGAAAAATGTGACATGTAGCAACTCGCCTTAAATAAAATATAATTAGGGTTATTTAATTGAAACCCTGGAGATAAAAGTGGTATCCAGGAATATTTCTTAGTGGTTAATTTAAGGAAAATGAATTTCCAGTTGTATGCATACTTTTTTCCTTTGGGCNTTTGTAAGAAATTTTTTCAAAGGACTTTGGCCACCCAGTTTAATATTACTTAGAAGCTCCAACTTCTGGCTATAGGGAGAATTAAAACAGACATTTAAAGTTTATAGGAGTAAACTGGCAACTTTTCAGACTTTATCTGAATTTGAACTAAAATGGGAATTGCTCCATGCTGAACAAGGGAGGCACCTTAGGAGTTGTTCTGTTGCTCTGACTTTGGCTGCAGAGAAGTATATAGAAGGGCTTTGGAGCTCCTGATTTCAGCATGCACTACAGATACATATTCATCCTATTTTGCAGCAAAACTGAGATAAAAACAATCTATTGTAGCACCCTGGTTTCCATCTGAGGTACAAAAATATGTAGCTCATGCAAGCCAGGTCCCTGAGACGATGGGATAACGAGGATGTAGGTTGTGTTGTAACACAGAGTTACCAGTCAGCCTACATCCTGTAACATTCTTTGCTTACATTGCAATTTAAAAGGTAAAGCAGGATGGCAATAACTTCAATGTACTTACTATTCTCCAGACTGTGAAAAGACACTGTAATCAGCATGTAGACTGGGCTTTTTAATTGTTTCAGAGTATACATGTAGTAGTGGACACTGCCCAGACTTTAAATTAATTCCCTGGAGTTAACTGTCATTAGAAAACTCATAATCCAGCATGCTATTCTTCTAAAAACTCCAAGATAATAATTATTATTAATAATAAATAATAATAGTAATAACTTATGGGTTTATTTTTACTCCACAGATAACATTCTGACACCATGGGAAAACAAAACAGCAAACTACGCCCTGAAGTCATGCAAGATTTGCTAGAAAGTACAGACTTTACAGAACATGAGATCCAGGAATGGTACAAAGGCTTCTTGAGAGACTGCCCAAGTGGACACTTATCTATGGAGGAGTTTAAAAAAATATATGGGAACTTTTTCCCTTATGGGGACGCTTCTAAATTCGCGGAACACGTATTCCGCACTTTTGAYGCTAATGGAGATGGAACAATAGACTTCAGAGAATTCATCATAGCCCTGAGCGTAACATCGAGAGGTAAACTGGAGCAAAAGCTGAAGTGGGCTTTCAGCATGTATGACCTTGATGGGAATGGCTACATCAGTAAATCAGAGATGTTGGAAATTGTGCAGGTATGTTCTGCTCAGAGGTAYGCTTCCATCTCTCTCATTTCAAACTGTGAAGCAATGTCAGAATGAGACACTGAACGAAAAGCTCTGGCAACTCCTTTGGGAGTTCTTCAGCACAACAGCTAAACTGGTGATAAATGTGACTTGGCCTCTGGGAGGACCTGGCTTGTCACTTAATTACATTTGGCCTGAGCAGGTCTCCCAGATTAACCAACTCAGGTAATGTACATTTAAGCAAGGCAGGCTCCCTCTACAATAGAAAACAAATCTGCTTTGAAATTATGATGTTATGAAGAACCAGGTCATTTATTTTAAAAGATGTCTCTCTGTCTAATTTAAGCAAGGGCTGCATGCTGAAGATCATATTAGCAATCTTCAGGTTAGATTGCCACTCCAGATAAACCGTAACTGGGTACATCATGATTCTACACACAGCTACTTTGGGTGCATTTTCTTGTGTTGCTAATAGGAGTTTCACCTCATCTTGTCTTTCCCTAACATGTCTTTGCCCTTTAAGGCACATCACTCTACTGAAAGCTTTAAAGTATTTTTGGTTCTGTAGTATATTTACACAGCTTGAATCTGTGCAATGCACCACTGTTAAAAAAAGCCTGTTATCAGGATCCTTTATTTCACTGGAAATTTTGAAGTGCTAAATATATAGCACTGTATTATTCAGGTTTATATTTGTGCTAGAAATCAAGTGAAAGAAATGTTCACAAATTACGATCTGTGATGGCAAACTGCATGTTTAGAATCATTCTAATACATGCTGCCCTCATCTTTCTACCAGGGCTCTTTTAATGTCCTCCAGACAGCAGCAAACATTAGCAGTCTCACAGCTTCAGTAAGACTAGAGACAAGACTCAGCTGCAAAAAAATTTTTTTTTCCAATTACTATTGTTTGTGTTCTTGTAGCTGAGTTAAAAATCAGACTTAGACATCACCCTGTCTCAGGTCCATGGCAAACTCCATGGAATATTTGAATGAGAAGATGCTGTTCTCCTCACAAATCTTTCACTCCTTGGTAGGGTAACCAKGCTATCTGTTACTGTTTTTTTCCAACTGCTCTTCATGAAAAAAATAAAGCGGATCCCAAAAGAGCTAACAGAGCACAAAGCAAACACAAGGGAGGCCAACCCAGGCAAGCGTCTGTTCCTCAGCACGAGGAGAGGCCCCAAAGACCGCAGGGCCCCTTACGGTTGTCAATTAGTCAGRGAAAGCCTAAGTGCTGAACAGCAGTGTAAACTCCTGAGATCAAAAGACTTGCAAACGTGGAGAACAAGGCCACAATTGTGTTTGTGTCAAATCGAATGAAAATATTCATGGCTRCATTCTCTCTAGTGATCCAAGCAAGGAAATATGGCTGTTCTTTTCAGTTACCATGGATCTCCTCACCAGCATGTTTAGATACTGATATGTTCTGTCTCCTATTCATAGTCCTGTTGGTACCAACTTTGTATCATCATTCTTTACAGTCATGGTGCCATCAGGGAATGAAGGTGTAGCTTAGGGATCAGTGTAGGACTATATTTTGTTAATCTAGGACACTTGATGAAAGCGATCGTTTTGTTTAATGTTCCTGAAATTGCATTCTCTGCAGCCRAAAGGGGAAAAATCAGATGGACATGAGTGTCGCATGGGGCCGTGTGAGTTACTACATACATGCAAGGTGACTGACGTTGTTCCATTTGTGTACATTACTCGACATGAGTTTTCAAATGCTTTTTTCACAAGACTCACTCAGTATRTGAGCAAAATTGCAAAACAGATAGCGATGAGTCCAAGAATTCATTGAAATCAGAGAAACTCAAGATCAGAGGAGCATGACCAGTGTCAGATTGAATTTCCCTTGAGCCCTTTCTCAAACTGTCACAGACAACCACTTCTCTCCTCTCCTTCCCCAGGGGCTGCATACACAGTTTTCAGCCTGGCCGTCCAGCCCGCTTGTCCTTTCTGCTCCCTCGCTGCACACCAGTGCCTGGGAGACTCTCGCTCACTCCAAGGCTGCATTTGTATTGCATGGCAGGCACATGTTGATCTCTATCCCTTTTTTCTAACATTGCTTTTCTTGGGAGCAGGTTTGGCTCTCACCTCCTTTCAGAATGCACCTGAAACTCTATTGAGATATGCTTTCTCTCATTTATTCTCACCCCAAATTTTGAAGGACCATATAAAATTTATTCTGGATACAAATAGGCTCATAGGCCTGAACAGCAGTCACTTCTGTACCACAGACCATCACTCCAGACAGAAGAGCTGCCCTTTGTGTGATGGAGTTTCTCATGAGGGAATTTGCTTTTAGATCTCAGCCTATTCTTTTCTCCCAGTTTTTAGTGGTCATACTGATCCTCCTGTATTGCACTTCCCACCCATAGCTCCTCCCAGTGGGGTAAGATTTGTTGCAGTGTATCTGGAAGCGTGTTTGGTTGATAATGTGAAACCAAAGTAAATAAGCATATTTTCTTGCTATATTTAGAAGTTCCCTTGATGTATAGTGATTAGATTTATTTTTAAAAAACAGCTTTTCACTTACCAATGATTATTTTTGAATATGGAAAGACAGGATTCTGTTTCAAATGTGTTCTAGGGGCCCTCAGCTGTCACAGTCTTTCTGATAGTGAAAAATAGAACTCTCTTATATCTCTGATATAAGTCTCACAGGAACCTATTAAGAGTCCCTTATCTAGCATACATTTGCATATTGATATWGTAGGATTTATTATGTTTTCATCAAGATTTTTGCATGAGACAATACATCAAAATGAATGCTAAAAGAAATATCATCAATTTAAAAGTCATAGTTTCACTGAAAAATGCTGCCCCTGTTATTGTTCCACAGTGCCCCTGGGAGTATCCGAAAAAAACACAGAGGCAAGACATGCATTTTTTGTTTTTCAGTCTGCGTTTCTTCGTACTTTGAAAGTCATTTCTCTGTAGTCATTTTCTGTGTCATGTTGATGGCTACTTGCATTTCCTCTCTCTTGCTCAGCATCACAAGTTGTTGGCTGGCAGCAGCAACACTGAAACCACGGAGCTATTGGCTTATGATGAGGGAGAGAGGGTTTCATGCAATAGCACGAATTCATGTTTTCATGCAATAGCATGAAATTGGGGCTTAAGGCTTTGCAGACAGCATTAGAAGCTGTTTGCAGGCTGTTCTGGGACATCGTCACTCCTCCCCACTGCCTGGCAAATGACTGATTTAGCCCCAATACCAGCKAGCAAACACTGAGCCAGGATCCTCTTTCGCAGTGGAGTTTTAGAGTGCTGGGTTGAGGAGCGCTGTGTGTAGCAGCGCTCCTGCCTGTCCGAGAGCACCTGCGCAACCCACCAGCCTGGCACACGTTGTGCATGACAATCTGGTGGGACTCTCCTCAGTCACTCAAGGACACTTTGGGGTTCCTCTGCCATAGGAGCCTTTGGAACTGGCCAGCTGCCAAGGAGATGAGCATGAATGGTCAATAGCAGCTTTTTGAAGCCCAATTTCTCTGCAAACAATTAGGCTAGAGGGCAAAACACCTGTACTCCTTTAAGCTCTGTTTACTATAGCGTTTTTACTACATACCTGTAGCCTGTAACAGACTCATCATCCAAAGGGCTTGCATGTGACCTTCCCCTAGACAAGTCTCCCCAAAGCTCTGCTTAGGGGATGAACATGAAGCATCCACATATATGGAGCTGGCAGCATAGTCTGGAAGACTACATAACATGAYGGATATTAGTGATAGACTCACTGTTGCACCTCACAGAGCCTAATGATAGATAGTCTATGGAACAGTGTTAGATCTACCAGGCCCAGCATATCTGCAAAGTACGGTGGGAAGAGTCTTCGCAGCCTGCTTTCCTAACCAACCTTGCTACAGATCTTCTCAGATTGTTCTTCTCTAGAAATGCTTTCCATGTCTCTCATCTGTTTATCTATAATCTAAATAGCCCAGGCAACTCAAAAATAGCTACTATTAGAATAGAACTAGCTGGAAAAATTGTGTTTGCTCCTCTTGCTGAAATGAGACATATTTGCCAAGATTTTCTTAAAATAAGGGTTAAAATAAGAGATGCAACATAGTTCTAAGGGTACATTTTATTATAGTGTGGAATCATAAGGCACCTTAAGAATGCTGAGCCAAGAGATGAGAATAGCACTTTCAGATTAATACAAACACAGCATATTCACTTTCTTTCACTGGCCTAACATTTGAAGTCAGGAAGAAACAGAAGCTGATATGGGAAGAAACAGAAGCCGATAAGGCTCTCAGAAAGGACAGTATCAAAAACCCCGTGAGATGAAAGGAGAACAATTTTTTTAAGCCAGTTACTTTCTTCTTGAGATCATTTTAGCTGTCAAAATTCTTCCATTTTATTCATCAGAGTTTTTCCTCAAAAATTGTACTGTTGTCACTGCCATCACCATAAGTGGCTCTTTGATATTTTGCCAAGTACAGCAAGAAAGTGTAGCCTCCACACGGGTTTCTGGATCAAGTTCAGCAGTGGTAGACAGACTGGCATTAACACCACACTGGACAGCAGTTGGGAGCAAAACAGGTGTGAATGGGTGCAAAGGGGTGAAATTTGCACTAAATCACCCATTGCTGTTCATGCAAATGCAGGTGAAAAAAACAGAGAGGAGTGCTCAGCAGGGATTCAGCCAGCTGTAGATGAAGCTGGAGTCTATGCTTGCTCCAGTGACACACACAGGGGTCCTAAGGTACAATTTCTTGGTGACATGCAGGGGCGTCAGGGAGCTGTATCAGGCCCTCCTGATGGAAGCCTACCTGAGAAGGCTGCCCTGACTCCTAGCAACTCTGCTGATGACCTGCTCCATTCCTTCTCCTGCTTGCCAATGGCTTTCCACCCAAGTTTTGTGAGCCCAAGGAGTTCTCTGCCATGTGGAGTGGAGAAAGCTCTCCATAGCCCCTGCAGTCTTTCATTCTTGGGTCATAAGGTCACAGTTAACCACTTCCAAGCAGTTCCATGTTGTTATTGCATGAMACCTGCTTCCTTTGAAAGCTTTCTCTTTTAAAGACGTAATAAAGAACTCAGTGTAGCTGCACTGAATTAAAATGGGGCAAGTCCCAAGCTTCTTAATCAGCTTTAGCTGGCTTTTACTTTGGGAAAACTTCCCACTGCACATCTGAGTAAGGCCATAAGAATTTGTCCAGAGTAACCATTTTCAGTATGAAAAGAACGTTTACTATGTTATTCCCATCTGGGTTTCCTAGAATATCTCATCTGTTATTCCCTTCACACGCCTCTGTGAAAAGGACTCTGTAGGATGAAGTCATGTTGAAACAATTTTTTTTTGTCCTAAAAATCTGCATATTCTTACTATGGTTACTTTGATCAGAGCAAACATGACTGCACTCCCACTCTGTGGCATTCCTCCCACACTTTCAATACAGATTTTCTGCTTTGCTGTCCTCTCACCCAGAGTGAGGGAATGACCCCTCCACCCTTTCTCCTATCCCACACAARAGCCAGACATGAGATGCTTAAACACTGGCAGATTTATAAGCTTCATCTCTACTCTGACCCCTGCGAGTCTTGCCTGCTGACGAGGAAGAGGCAGGTGTAAATTCTGACTGTCCATCCTCTCCTTTTTTTCCTTTCCCTATTCCCTTCTTCCCCCAGCTCTCTCATCTGTACGYGCATTTGCTTGTATATTTATGCCTTCTTCTCTTCTGCTGGCTATCCGGTCAATGTTGTGTAGACAACATCCATATCTGTGTTAAGAGACTGCCCAACTCTGTAGCATCCTAATTCTCTTGGGAGCCTCTGGACACTTGCAGCAATGCAAATCAGGATGATGATGATCAAATGGGTGCCCATCACTTTTCTATTTAGCCAACAATTGTTCATATTGAGATGGTCTTCTGCGTTCTTCTATTTGGTTCTATAACCAGCATTACAGAATTGCTGGAAGGCAAATCAGGAAATCTGCAGCCACACCATTACTGACACAACTGAGGGAGCAGATGTTTGACTGCATTGAGCATAAGTGATGAATATTTAATTAAACAGACAAATGCATTTCTCAGGGTGTAATACTTCAAGTTATTTAAAGGCTAGGAAACCTGAAAGGTGAGTTGGTTCTACTGTTGGAAGAGAAGCCAGTGAGATGGCTAAGGAAGTAAATGCTCACTAGTGCGAGGGTAAAATGTCTGTGTTATCTAACAGCATCCTCCAGCAGGTCAGTGTGTTGCCACACTCCAGGAGCAGTCCCTTTGGGACCCCTGGGCCAGGTGATTAGAACAGGCAGGGCAGAGTGCTTTCATGAAAGGGAAAGGTAGACAGTGGAGGCAAAGGGAGTGATCTTGGGCCTCGGCCAAGATCAAGCCCTCCCAAAGCAAGAGAAGCAAAAGCAGAGAAGAAATACCTGAAGTAATGATGTCTGGAGTAAGTTATCAACTGACTGCTGCAGACACTGTGTTGTGGGGAAGACAGGAATTTGAATATTTGGAAAAAAGCATTCCATACCTACAGACAAGGACTGGAGGGCAAGCTGCCTGCCCAGTGCAGTGCTGGTTAGATAGAACCTAATGAGCTGGAATGACAACCAAAAGGAACTGGTCAGATGAGGGCAATGCTGCCTTGGGCTAATGTATCTGCCTCTCAAAGTGGCTGAGAGGCTCCACCAAGGCCACCACACTACAGCAATTTGACTGCTTCTGTTGTCGCAGCTAATCTCTGCATGGCTCTGTAAGCTATTTCCTAGGCAAAACATCAGATTACTTGTTCTGCATGCTCTCATTTGCAGGCAATGTTTAGATAACCAGTTCAGAGACCATTACTCTCTCTTGTTTTAAAATTAACATTACTTTTCTTTTCAGAGTGGCTAATACCATATGTGACTAATGAATTTGTCAGTACAAAGAATAGCTATGGGTGGCACCAGCATTATCAGGGATTAGAACATCTGCTCTCTGTGGAACAAATTGTGAACGGGTTTTTTTAGCTGTGTACACACATAAATCCTAAAGGAAAAGGCCACCTTATTGTTGGCCACCTTCACTACATGCCACGCACTGCAAAACTAGGGAGTGAGTCACTGCCCTCCCGGCAGGCAGAAAGAGGATGGAGAGAAAGCAAACATGAGGTAAGGGGAAGGTGGTGTGAAGATGGAGCCTGTGAAACCAGCTGATGGTGGCTGAAGCACAAAGTACACCATAGTGTAGGATGGGATCTTGGTTGTCTTACCATTCCCCCCCAGGTAGTGTCAGCTGCAAGGACCTCATATGCTGTTGAAGTGAGAAATTAATCTGAAGACTTTTTTAATAAGAAAAAATGTAACCTCACTCCAAAACCAGACTGTGTTCAATGGTGACTAAATAAGGAAACACATTATTTCATAAATAAATATCTCACTGAAGAGAGCAACCACATGTACTGGTGCCACTAGAGTCCCATAGGGAGTCTGGAGAGCAGATCGAGGCTGATGTTCCTGGGATATTTTTCTATTTATTTCTTTCACCACGAAATAATCACACCACTCCATTAATACAATGTATTTCTTACCAGCTCTTTGCTCCTGTCATATCACGTAGGCAATCTATAAGATGGTTTCTTCTGTAATGAAGATGCCGGAAGATGAGTCGACACCAGAGAAAAGAACGGAGAAGATCTTCCGCCAGATGGACACCAACCGTGACGGTAGGCTTGCCAGCGGGTGCTGAGGGGAGGGGGGCACATGGCTACCTGGGGGACAGGGAGGCAGGAGGTGCCCTGGCCATTTCACGTGCCCGTGGGGAGTCCCTCTGAGCCAGACGCAACCTCCTGCGTCCTTCCAAGCAGAGCGGTGGCTGATACGGCTGCCACAAGCAGAGGAGGCTCAGCCGGGCAGGAGGACATGGTGCTGCATGCAGCAACCCCCCCTGCCCCCCAGGGGCTGGGAGCCCTGCGGCCCCCTCTGATGCCAGGAAAAGCAGCCCCGCATYGAGGAGAAAGGCTGTGGTCCTGCGCTTGCCGGTCTCGTCCCAGCCATCCCCCGCACCCGGGACAAAGCTCGTGGAGCGTCGCGCAAACAAACAGCGAGAGCCATTGGCAGGTTAAGGAAGGCGGATGGGGAGGGGGTTACGGGGACGGGGAACTGCGAAAGGGCCGCTCCTCAGGAGCCTTCTTCCGTCGTGCTATCACCTTATTACAAATGGCAGGCTAAATGTTTGCTTTCCTCTTCACGGCGCTCGCCGAAGCAGCGCTCTTGGACTTTCAAGCAGTCTTGAAACATTCATCAACTTGGGAAGCAAAGAAAAGCTTTAGATTACGCCCGCTAATTATACAGCTCCCCAAGAGCCTGCGTGCAAACCCACAGCCTTATCTCCCACTTCATATTTCAGGCCGTCGTGCTTTTTTTTTTTTTTTTTTAAGGAGGAAAATAAGCAGTGGCTGCTGCTCTGCGAAAGCAGCCAAGCCGAGGTGAGGCAAGGTGCAGCGGGTGAGGCTGTTCGGAGGGAGGCGCGCTGCTCGAGGAACGTCGCGTGGGCACCCGCAGCAGGGGCGTTTTTTTTTTTCCCCCTAAAATTGCCTTCTTCTTTCCTGACAATTGATGAACTTGACGTTGGGGAATGGGAGCCTTGTAATAAATGCCCAAGCGCCGGGGTGGCCAGGTCTTGCCTTGGCCATAGCTCAGGCTTGAGCGCCCGCCCTTAGCAGGCGCCGGGCGCTGAGGAAGGGCACCGCCTCGCTCTCCCAGGGCTCTTCCTCGCGCCGTGCCGGTCCCCGCGCGTGGCCACAGCGYGGGCTCCTTGAGCGAACGTGTGTTTCACTTCCAGGAAAGCTCTCGCTGGAGGAGTTCATCCGAGGGGCCAAGAGCGACCCGTCCATCGTCCGCCTCCTGCAGTGCGATCCCAGCAGCGCCGGGCAATTCTGAACCCCTCCTCTGGATGAATTATGTATCTGCTTTTTTTTTTTCCTTGCCAAACAACATTCATGGTAGTGTTGCCTCTGTATGGCCAATTATGCCTTCTTTTGTGGCATCTTATAGCTTCTTTTGTTGTGGATTAATTATAAGAATGCTGAATTGCTCTTAACGATTTGTCCAGAGCATGGGCAGTACTGTTTTAAACAGATATTGTGGTGTTATCATTGTTTTAAAGATTTTATTTTGTCTTTCTTTTAACATGTCTGTTTTGGAAAGTATACAATGAGAAGGAAAAGATAAAACAACAAAACCCTTGACAGCAAAACATATTGACAGATTTTAGATTGCTGCTTTAGTTGCTGAATAGTCACCKGCAGGACCTGAAAGTGTAGTAGAGATTGGAGCAAAGGGGTTACGGCAGGGGTAGAGTTCGTCCGCACCTCTGTTTCCCACCCAGAAGGCGCCAGTTAAGCTCAAAGACAGTATCGCGAAGAAGTACACRCGTGCAAAGCTGGTGAGGACTGTATTGCCCGCACCTCTGCACCTAAGCCTCGTTGTTTCAATGCTGTGAAGGTTTTCAAGGTTGTGAAGGAGAAGGAGAAAACAAAGATCAATGGTCTTACTAGGTTTACAATGCTTGATTTCACGTGGCTTTATCGGAAAATTCAGCAATTTGCAATCCTGATCCCCAAAATCCACAACAGACAGTACCTCTTGCCACTTGGGATCAGCAAAGACAGACACAGATATTGAAACTGGGTCTTGACAATGAGTTTAAGGGAGTTACATGTTGAATGTGAAATTTTCGGGTTAGTAATAAAGCAGTTTCTACTAAGGAGAGTGGGCATTCAACTGAACAGATAACGCAACACCTGCAAGCAGCTCAGCCTGAGGCAGATCGGCTGTTCCGAACGCTCTCGTGCAGTACCAAGTTTKGGGGTGTGTTTGTCTCTCTCCGTGTAGTTAACACAGTTTCTGGGCCTGCTCTTAGAGGGAGGCTATCATCAAAATTTGTTTTAAGCATAAAATTGTAGCATTTATATTTCATTTATTTTAGTAAAGTTCAAAAATCTGTACTGAAACAAGGAAATGGTACGCTTTATGGTATATTTATATATATAAAAATTAAAACAAACAAAAAAAAGATCAGCTCTGAGAGAAATGTTGAATGTTTATCTTTTCGCCTAGATGCAGGAGTTCTGAAATTTGCTGCTGCAAAATTTTATCCTTTGGTCAGAGTTGCTGCATTCACAGCTAGTTTGCCTATGTGGGATTGCTTAGCAGYTTTACAAGCACTGCTGCAACAGAAAAGCTTTAGTGACAGGAGGCATTATGCTGACTAAATTGGAGTTAATCTGTCRTTAGCTAAAGTCTGCTCTGTGATCCTGTTGGTGAGGTATCCGTGTAGGCAGTGCACAGTGTTGGGAACGAGTGAGCTTGTTAGAGAAACCTCTGCCTGAGCGGCAAGGTTGGCACTGTGTCAAGTGACCTTGCAGTTGCTAATCCCCAAGTAGCCTTAATTTAAAATAAACTAAGTAAAATAAGTCTGCTTTGCAGATGAGGATTAGCTAAGCACTAATTAGAACTCATGGAAAAGTAGCTGAGTTATGGATCATTTTTTGTTGAACGCTAGCTAGCATGCACAAAAATAAGAGATAAGGTATCCTGGACTTAATTTTTCAACACCATTTGCTTTACCAGGTTTAATATGCAAAGCATAGTAAATCTTTGATTTACTTTTAATTTAGATAAAATTCCTAAGCAGTTGTACTAAAATTATTATCAGTGGCTAAGCGCACTTGATAAATACTTTTAGGCGCACACTTGTGTCTCAAACAATCACAGAGAGTTATCTATGACATATTCCTGCAAAATTCATTAAAATACTGGGCAGAGGCATGTGTGGGTATATGTGAAAGTGAGAAAGTAAAAGAGGCCCAAATGCAGACGCATAGACACAAACAGATTTCAGCACTTTGTGCTGGTACCTGTTACAAACACCACTGGCAAGTTTTGCATCATTTCTTCCAGTTGATGGAGTGTTTCTTATTTATTTCTTCCTAATCTTCATTAGGCATCTTGCGTGCAAATCTATGCCTTCAAAGAAAACAACATGCCTACCTTCCTCAAGACAACTTCTAGTTTTCCCCAGAGAGGTTCTGTATCCATCACCTCATGCATATTCAAAGCCATGTTCTCTCTTTAGTGCTTCAAGGGTTGTTTTTCAGTAGGACGAACCTGGCTAGGTTGCTGTGAATTGCTCCATGAAGGTCAGTGGACATACACTGATTAACACCCGCTTCGTCAGATAGAAACAATCGGTCCTGCTGCACCAGCCACTTCCTGGGATGCTCTATCACCACCACTACACCACTACACTACACTACCACCACTACTTTACTTTTAGTAAAGTTCAAAAATCTGTACTGAAACAAGGAAATGGTACGCTTTATGGTATATTTATATATATAAAAATTAAAACAACCAAAAAAAAAGATCAGCTCTGAGAGAAATGWTGAATGTTTATCTTTTCGCCTAGATGCAGGAGTTCTGAAACTCGGAATGTTCTGAATGTGTTAGAGCAGTCCTCACGTCTACTTAAACGCATTGAAATTCTAATCTCTTTGTTCAGTGCGGGCCTCCAAGATCGAAAGCATCCCAGTAAAAGACATCTACTGAAAATGAATTTGGATACCTTCTACACTTCCATCTTTTTTTTAATATTGTGGAAGCAGCCGTGTTTATCTGAAACTATTAAAATTCTACCCTTTATTTAAGCAACTGCATTACATCTCTTTCTAGTTTTATAAAATATTTCTGGCCCAGAACCGAATCTCCCAGTTTGTTTTAGCTCAGTAGTTCTGGGCTTTTTGGGCCAGGCTTGCCTCGTGTGTTAATACTTTACAGCACATATTTGAAAACACAACCTGTGATATGACCCCYGGCCAGTGGAGATGTAATTCTTTCCACAGTTCACAAAATCTGGAAGAATAAGAATTARCCTACAGCTGCAGAGGACGTAACTGGAGATAAGAATATTGTATAAACATTTACAGAGTGAGCTAAGGTTATTCTTTACCTACCTACCACTGATGATTGGTATTGTTTTAAATTATTAACTGACCCTCTCTATCTCTACAAAAATGTACTCTCCATGTACTTTGAAAGCAACCCATAACTGAATTGGTTATATGAACATCTGCAGATCTCAGATCAGGGAAACAGTAGTGGTATGCAGTGCGTTGGATTAGAATTACTGTTTTGCTACTGTTATCATTTACCGTCATAATAGCCTTCGTAAGTCTTTTGAAAACAGAATGATCTATCCTGTATTAAATAACACAGTAAGTTAAACATTTTCAAGAGATCTATTAGAAATATCCCCACACATGAAAGATAGTAGGGAATATATGCTGTTTCCTATCACGTCTCAATGCTGTAGATCTGTTCTCCAGTCATATTTGCATGTGCAAGAGGTAACCTTGACTCATATGTTAAATAAATAGAATGAGTATGTCCAGCATATACATGTAATTGGTAGAAATGACGGCCCCGTTTGTAGAGCATTCCCAGCCAGCTTACCAGGCTGATCTAGGCTCCGGGACTGAAGATGTGAGTTGAGGACTATGGCTTATGCTGTCTGCAAGAGCCTGTCTTGGTTTTACTGTCCTCTGGGACTGGAAACAGGGAACACAAGCTTTGTAAAATCAACATGTATGTGGTTTTGTGAGCACTTAGGGTTTGAAAGGGACTGAAGGAAGATCAATATCTCAGCATTATTTGAATCTCTGTGTGTTCAAGTAGTGAATGTTTCTGAGGTAAACGGAGTTGTGCTGTTCCTCTTGCTGTAGTTAGGCATTTTTAAGATTTTTACCTTGCAGTTGAGGCAGTTCATCCTTCATTGTCCTCTGTTGCAATGAATAAGCTGTAAGTGCGTAACAGGAAGAGGTCTAAATGCAGAAGTAGTGTGTACTGGCACAACAAATGTTCATACACCACCAAATTGCCACAGCTTCATAAATTGCTCCCCTCCCCCCCCCCCGTCCGAGCCAACAATACGCCCACCACGCCGTACCCCCTCCACGCCGATGTGCTTACATTTTCCTGCAACAGCTCCTCTGACACAAAATTGCTCCCCCCCCCCCCGCCAAGAGCTGTGCCACAGGAATTTTCTGTATGTGCTCTTCTAGCTCATGGCAAACATGAAGTAACATGGCTTAGCTTAATTTTCTTTCGCCATAGGTTAGGCTAAGTCGCATTACCTTGCATTCRCTGTGGGCTGAAAGCATGTACATGGAGAGATACCACAGCTCAGCTGACTCCTGGAAACTTGATGAACTGTGGTAACTYGATCTTGAGTCCTAATCCGCAAACTAAACTGAGATGGGAACTTCACCATGACTGTAGGTCTCTCTGTACATGTAAAGCAGGGAACACAGTGGCTGGGAGCGTGCCATTGTGGAGAGGGGATTCCTTACATCAGAGCTAGTGCCCTCAGCTGTGAGCAGTCTCCCCTTTTCTAAAAAGCTATCGTGTTTTAATAGCACTGATGAAGATGCAACACCACAGCAATATAGCACAATCAGGATGAGGGAGACATCCTTGATGGTCCTAAGAGTTTCCCTTTGAAGCTTGGTGTACTAACACGAAGTGAAACATGCGGAAGGRGAGGGTCGGGCCAAGACCTCTCCCAAAATCTCACTATAGCAGCACCTTCTGTTGTCTTTCCAACGGTACTTATTTGGTTTTCTGTGGCAAGATGGTCTTTGGGCTCAGGAATTAGGTGTCAGGCAACTGGTGCAAGACCAGGGGAGCAGAGTATTTTACTTGCCATTTGTACAAGTATTTGGATGCATTCTTTGCTCTGTATCTTACTGGATATGATCTCATGTAGCAGTMTGAAAGCAGGAGAAGCCAGTTTCCTTGGCATCATGGCCAGGRAATGTGCTTAGAAGCATAAAGAAACTTGGCAAGCTTCAGACAGTCAGGCAGTGCTCAGAGCTGAATGGCAGAGTTTTCCATTGACTGTACCAGAGAGATAAGATACGCAGCAGAGGGAAATCAGACCCATGGTAGGATGTGAGACAGGACTGTAACAAAAATGGCATCTTCTAGGTGAGCAACTCTGTGTCCTGCACATCCGGCGTCAGGCATACTGACAAAATACGCTTTAAATACTCACCTTTAGCATGAGTGTGCTGCTGGAGAACGACAATAACTCTGTCCCTTCTTGCACATAAGCAACAGAGCTGTTTGGTGTGTCCCTGTTAGAAGTCGAACAAAYGGGTGGCAGGAGGACCAGATGGCATTTCCTAAGCATAACTGAGGGCAAAATTTTGCCTGCAGGAACTTTCTTCCTGGTCATAGTAGACAAGAAGGAAAAAAATCTATCTGACTCTCAAAGCCTCAATGCCGTTTTTCAGGCTGCTGAAGGCAAAAAGATCTTCACCTGCAAACTGAGTATGTTTGATGTAAAATGAGTGTGAGCCACTTACAACACAGAACCCCATGCTGACCATTTTACAGCAACTTTTTAAGATACGAATAGGATGTTAGGCAGGAGAAGAGCTAYGCTTTAAGCACATAGAGAAAAAAAAGAACTAGGGTTTGTAAATTGGTACGAAAAGCAGTCACGCTAGAAACTGGGACCACTGTAGGAGAGGTCTGGACATGACATTCAGAACAGTAGCGTGATCAACCAGCTGCAAAGTGAATCTTCTAGTCCCTTCCAGAAACCACCTCTAGCTCCTTGAGTGTCTCAGTTAGCAACATCCCTTATTCCAGTTTGGCTTTTGCTACTGTTGGTTCTGAATTATCCACACTAAAATAGAAATTGTTTCGGGGCTGGGAATTTTCAAGTATAAGATGTACAGACTTTTCAGATATACTCTGCGTATCTTGAGAAATAATAGCCAGAAAGTGTAGGTGTGAGGGTTTGGGGGTGTGGGGGGTACAGGTTTAATTTCCTCTTTGCTCCCACAGGTCATAGTGTTATTTTAACCTGTATAGTTGAGATTAATATATCACTTGTAAAATGCTGACTAATGCACAATAAACAAGGCAAAAAAAAAGAGCTTGGGTTGTAGTGAACAATATGAAAAGGTTAGAGAAATGAAAAACTGTAATTYACATCACTGCCTTTACACTGAAATCTGAATTCACAAGGTGAAAGTCACCCTTAGCAATAGTCAGTGCAGAATAGCTCCTTTGCACTTCAGTCCATATGACTTCCTGGGCTGCTTTGCCCCTACTCCTGTCCCAGCAAAGTCATGATGTGCTAAGGCTGGGAACTCAGTGTCCTTCCACAAAGATTCTCGTTTGATCTTTTTTCAGTCTGCTGAGCTCTTCCCCGGTTCTGAAGCACGCGATGGCCACCCTCTCCGCTGTGTTCACTTACTGTGCAGTTCAGACTTGTCTTAGGTCTTCCCCTCTTGCCCTGATATTATACCAAAGACGCGCTCACTTTYCCAGGGCAGGCACTCAGGGTGTCAGGCCGTCAGAGGCTTTCTTACCATCTTCCAGTAGCCATCCGTACCCCTTCTCTCTGAATGAATAACAAGCACAAGCCCTTGACATCTGGAGGAGCCAGGCTTGGCGCTCTTATGTGGAATAGCTTCTGATTTGGTTCTCAGCCTTTGCCCCCTGGTGTGTACCTTGCCAACCACACTATTTATATACTATTATGAAGTAATGGTAGTATTAAACATTTCAAGAACACATTAAACTTCTGGAACAATGTGGTTTTCATTATCATTTATGCGTTTGTTGATCCACCACGGACTGAACCCGACCAGTGTTTGCTTGCCGCTCCCATGGTTTATTCCATAGAGAACTGATTTCTTCCAGGCAGGAACAGTGTCTTCCTACGCGTCAGCATTCAGCGCGCGGTGTCCCSGTGCTGCCCGGMGCRGCCAGCTGCCACAGTCCAGGAGACRCTCTGGCGCAGCAATGTCAGGCTGATACTCTTCCAGCCATCCGTCAAAAGCATGTGTGAAGGGGGTGGCCTCTGGTTTTCTCTGTCATTCAACAAGTATTCAACAGTATTCAGGGTTGGCCTCACACTCCCCCACTGAACTGGATGACAATGATTAGTGAACCCACCTGAGAAAATCCTCTTAAATCCTAAGCTTTGTTTCTTCTGTTAATTGACTGCACGCAGAGGGAGGATTAATGGATCCTACACACTTATCTGGGAGAGAATTTGGAGTTCCCTGGCACACCACCTTTTTATCTCCTGTTATTAGCTTATTCCTGTTTCCAGGGCAGCCAAACAGTTTTTCTTAGTACGTGGAATAAAAAAAAAAAAGAATGAAAACAGAATCTCAATCTGATAAAGATCTAAGGAAGCCTATTAAAGACATGATGCTTTGTATTAGTTATTTGAATGCTTTAGAAGATCGTATTTCATTGTTTTTTTTTCTGTCTGACTTCCTTATTCATGTTTTAGCTGTGTTCTTGATTTTTTCTTTTGGCTCCTCTTGGATTCAGTCCTGCTGATCTGTTAGCTTGTATACTAGCAAAGCCCCAAGGATCCCAAGAGCAGATTTGCCTGAGCAACTACTCTAGAGGTGGCCTCACTGTGCCTAGTAAAAACAAAAAGTGCTTCGTTAAGTTGGGGATCGTATTTGTCCACACATTTCCTGTAAGGGGAATCTTGGATTGTGTTTCAATATGCTTATTTCTTCCACTTGTTCACTTCARCTTCATCTGAGAGGTCTTACATTTGACATTTGTACATTCAGTTCTATTTTCTCTTGAACTAGAGGTGACTAATATTTGCCTCTTTTGAAAGAAGTACTTGATATTTTTTGATTTTTGAATGTTGCCCAGTAGGTGACATGATAGATGCAGAAGAAAATAGTTATAGACTTGTCTGTGTAAATTGGGACAAATACTTWAGATGCTGTAGAGACTAATAAATTGGAATACACTATGGCCAAAAGCTGAATGGGCTTTAAGGACCCAGTTCTCCTTGAAGTCCATGATGACTCCACAGAGATTATTCCCTTCTGTGTTCCCCCATGCCGTTTCTACATCGCAGAGTAGAGATATCTAATGTAATTTTTAACAAGCTACCAGGGGCAGACTAAGTGCAGCAGCATGGAGTTCAACATATCCTGTGTCTTGGCAAAGTTAGATACCTCTCTAGATCAATGCTTTTTAAGCAAACCTACATATCCTAAGAAAGACTTTTACAACTCAGAAAGGAGAGGGACAAATATTAATTAAATGAATTTGGTCCATATAGCTTTTCTATGGCTGTCTGGAATTGTTAGTGTCCTGAGTGTATTTACCTGTAGCAATTGTGACGTGTTAATTTTTCTCCCCAGTTCTGCTGTAAACTCAYGTGGTGATATTCTGAGTCTCCAGCCAGGTCTTAGCCAGGCAAAACCCACTGGAAATGTCATCTAAGGGTGATTTGCCTTCAGAAAGACTGAGGGCAGCTCTCGGGATATGTCTCCGTGCTGTTGCATGCTTTAGGAATGTGTGCCTGCAGTGTGATGTGTTAAATCCCACCGGAAGATAAAAGTAGATGATCAACTCGAAGAGGAGACAGCGAATCTGGTGGAGAGTTGTGTATGTGTTTTGTGCCCTTCAGCACGCACGTCATCTCCCCTCCTATCAACTTTCAATTAGGACCTTCTTTGAACTCYTAGTGTCCGAGTAAAGTTTTCTTATGCTGATAATATATTTGTATTATGCAACTTACTCCAAAAAAAAACCCAGAAGATTATCGCTTGATGACTGTCCTCTCCTCTTGAGAAGCTGTTCTCTTCTGTACATAGGATATGCAGAATGTATGGAAGTCTTACCAGCGTTGGTTTGCATTTTAAAGACTGTACTAATTAATGTGTTAATTATTGTGTTTTCGTAGTGGCATCTTTGATGTAAGATGTAAAAACTATTTAAAATGATTTTTTTTGTTATTGCTCAGCTTATAGAGATAGCACAAAGAAATGCATGTTCACTAGAATCAGCCTTTTTAAAGACTGTCATAGCTGCACACAGATGCCGTCGTTTTACATAGAGTATAACACCTGCATTCTCGTTTCAACAGGGGTCAGTTTTGAGCGGAAATTAGTTCTTCCCCAAAAGTCTATTTTTCTGCCTTTTTCTCTGACGGATTCCAGCTTTTTGATTACACAGTGTGTGCCAGACCCCACACAGCAGGCTGCAGTCGGGGTTACAAGCAACCAGGACAGGGCAAGGGCTCCCGTGACTCAGGTCATTTGCCCTGCCTTGAGTTTGCATGGGGGAACCGCGAAGACGGGGCCTCGGCTGCCTCCCCGGCTCCGGCACGCTGCCGGGACCGCACCGGCAAGCTTGTTCATCCTTAGTCTCACTCGTGTGCATGCTCTGTCCCCTTTGAGGCTATCATCGGCTGCATCAGGACAAAACTGATGGGTTTACATTTCAAGACCGCTTGTGTAAGTGACTTTAAAATTAATCGACTAAAATTTAGAAGTAATTGCACATTAATAATTAAGGGGAAAAAAAAGCCTGAGCTGCAAGTTTGGGGTTAGAATCTTATTGGGGTGCTTAATGTAGGGAGAATTTGAGGTCAGCCAGTAAAAGACAGGACCACTTGGGAAGTTTAGCTCTACGTTTCTCGCAAGGTTTGGAGAGAGGCTGGAGAGAGAAGAGTGGTTTGGCTCCAGCCTTTCAGGTAGCCTAGACGCACTCATGGCGAGATGTCTCCCAACTGCGTCCTGGGCCAAAATACAGGACATGCTGCAGCTTATGATGTTTTTTTTTTTTCTTTTCTGCTTTTTTTTTTCTTCTTAAGGAGAAAGCAGTTCAAACTGCACCTAGCAAAATGACTGACTTCAAAAGCATGTTTTTCCTTGTTATATAGACACTCACCAAACATCATTGTGTGATTAAAAAGACGCATTTGTGATAGTTTTCTTCAGTGCCAAAATATATAAGCAGTATTGTTTGAAGGGAAATAAGAATTTTTTTACTGTATTGTTATTACTGTTGAACAAATATTGTTTTTAAATGTTAGATTTTGAAGAATTTTGTATTGTAAACTGTTTTGTGACATGGTGCTTTTTCATACTGGAATTACTGATTGCACCTAAATATGAACTATTTTGTTTTCTTATATGAGTATGTAACCTTGAACAACCTTGATGAAAACCAATGTACGGTGGACACCGACGGTTCAAACAAATTCTCCTACTGAAATCCCCTAAATGTTCTTTCCTACTAATAAATATTCTGCTGCAGCTAGCTACGTGGCGTGTGGTCGGGCTGCCGGCCCGCGGCGCGGACGGCGGCTCTCGGACGAGCGTGGGGCTTGGGGAGGGAGAGGGACGGTGCCGGACAYGCGCGCTTCGCCCCGGGGCTGCTCCCGGGGTTTCACCCCCCTGCCGCCGGGTCCCCAAATCCGGAGGCGCCGGGAGGAAGGGGGAGAAGCCCTCTGCGCCAGGGCACCCCCGAGTCGTGCAGGAGAATAAAAAAAAAACCCGAGGGAAGGTCAGCACGAGGCTAAAAGGGAGCTGCTCTGGCAGCCGGGACCGGCCCGCTCGGCTGGCTGACGGGGGCTTTCCCGGGCACGGATGAACCCCTGCCCCGGGTTCGGGCGGGYTTCAACCCCAGACGAGGAGCGGGCGGCGCGGACCCGACCCCTCTCTGCCCGCCGGGCAGAGGCGGCCGAGCGTCGCCCCGGGCGTTTCCAGCCCGCCCTGGAGCAGCCTCGCAGGTGGCCCCGTCTCGCGCTCCTGCTGCAGCCCTGTGCGTGGTCCTTAAGCTCCTCAAATTTTTACCTGGTTTAAATTTGGAGCCGGGATTAGCACTGGGATGCTAAAAGTAGTTTAAATCCTACTGGAAGGTAACTGAAACCAGTRCCTATTTCCTCACGAGATTAAAAAAACAGCCTATTTGTGGAACTGCACATTAATACGGGCTTAAACGCGGCCGGAGCCTGTGACGCTGCTGGAGCGTCGGCTGGGGGGCCCGAGCACGCTGCAGGCTCAGCGCGCCCGCGGGCTGCCTCTGCTCCACGAGTTTCCAGCCTAACAAAGCCGCTGCGAAGCACCTTTTCCTCGCCCTCTGTCAGGGACACAACACAATTCAGCATTGAATCGTAAAARGGGGATCTTTATTCACCTCGGGGCCTTACGTCCCAGGCCGGTGACACGGAGGATCTAGCGGGGCCGGGGCGCAGGAGGCCTCCCGCGGTGCGCCCGGCCGCACGYGCGTTGCCTCCCGCCGCCGCCCCCCGCCTTCCTCGGGGGAGGACAGCCGAGGCGCCCGGCCTTCGCCCGCAGGGCTGGCGAGCGAGCGCTGGGCCGGGCTGGGAGACAGCACCATCTCGGGGGGGAGGCAGAGTTGGGAAGGAGGAGGAAAACGCGGCTTTGCTGCCCCACCGAGTCCCCTGAAGATTCGCTGAAGAGCTGCAGGAGGAGCGTTTTGATCCTCTCGAATAGGAGAGGGTCAGTTTTTCTTAAAGACCCTGTGTGAAGCCTTGTCCGGCTGCATCAGAAACCACCTGGCCTTTGCAGACCCTGAAGGTGCTGCAGTTCCCACCAGCGGAAACRCTTCCTGCTTCGCTGCCCCACGGCCTCCGCCGACAGCACTTCTCAGCTCGCAGCCTGCAAAGCGGCCACATTTTAAGAGCCACTGAGTAAAACGACTTCCCATAAATCACCATCAAATGTCTATAGCAGACGGCACCCAGGGAATGCGAGTGCACTGAAGACCCCCGTGCGGTGCGTGCCCTTCGTTGGGACACGCAGTCCAGGMCGGACCCTGCCGCGGTCCGGGTGCCGACCGCTCTCGGGGGTCAAGGCAGAGCATATCGCAGGAGGGGAACCGGTTTCTGTCKTTTCCAGGGCCTCCGGGAAAATCTCTTTAACTCCTGTTAGTCACTCTTACTCATCAAGCTACTCAGTATCCAGCTGTCCTACTGTACAATAAACAAATGGATGACAAATACTTCTCAAAATGACCAGAAGTCACAACGTATGCAGGGAAAACCCTTTTCTTCAGTCTCTGCTGGCTAGGAAAAGCCTCTGACAGCTGGATACAGGTGAGTCACAGCGTTTTGCTCTGGTGTGGATAGGGCTGGGTGGGAGTAAGCTGGGCTCTTGGAGCCAACCCTCCTCTGCCCAAGATATTTCAGGCAAATTGACTTTTTTCCTCATTGCCCTGGCATTTCCTGACACAACAGAGGGGAGCTCAGGGGCTGGGTTTCCCAAGCAGCTTGTCCCGCTGAGGACTTGGCCTCGATAGGGGGGTGTCCACGCAAACCTTTGCCCCCTCCTGATCTGCAGCGCTACAGGTCTGCCCTGCCATTGCTTGCACAGGCCCCATTTCCCCACCAAGAAGCTGTAATTCCCTGGTAACTGGCACCTACTAGATGTTCTCACCTCTTGGGTTCTTCTTTGAAAAGGTGAAACCAAATGGTGGAGAATAAAATGACCAATGCAAGTGTTTTACTGCAAGAGACACAGTTCAATGTGCTTTGGTGCTTTCGGCATTGCAGTCCCAGGGGGGAGCAGATGAGGGTGGAGGGTTTCTCATCCAAGGTGCCCTGTAATCACAAAGATGTTAGCACCAGTGCCTSCAGCCAAGTTTCCAGTACACCACAACATGGTAGGTAGTAAGGACACCTGGGAAAGCTATCGAGTCTCTCACTGCTTTATGCGAGAAATGGAGTTGAAAAGCTGCTACACATCTACAATTCATTATGGCCATGAGCCATGGTGAGGCTCTGCACATCCCTCCTGTGGGACGCAGCTGCTGCCTTGTTTGGGCTGGCCATAGGAAGAACCTAAATGACCACTGTGGCCTAGATGCCCACCTTTACATGGGCGACTGAGCCAACCATGGGGATGTCAGTAGCAGAAAGCTGCAGTGGGAGGACAGTGCCTGGTCTGTCTTTATGCCTGACTAAGGGAGTCAGCAGGTCATCCATTCCTCAGGTCAAGTACTTCTCTGTCTCTCTCCACTGACTGTAGAGAGACTGTAGTTTGCTCCACTCGACTGAGCTCATAACATAGGCATCTCCATCCGGCAGCATGAATGCAGGCTGCAAAGACTAGCTCCCAGAGGAAGCCAATGTCTCGCTACACCTTCACTCAGCACACAGGTCCCCAAAACCCCCACCCACCTGGAGGGATCTGAGTTAGAGAGGTGCTCCAGTGGCACCAGCCACACTCCAGCACAGCCTATGCCCTTTCCAGACTTGCTGCTCTTTGCCAGGGAGGATGAGTCTACTCTAAAACTCCGCAGGAGTTCAACTCTTGATTACCTCACCCAGTGAGTCAGATCTGGTGGGTCCAAGCCAAGAGATTCTCTCTCTCTCTCTCATCCACTTGCTCAGTAAGGTAGACCAGCCTTCATTTTCTCCTCTGCTTTGGAGTATTTGCATTTGAGTAATTCAGACAAATACATCAATACTCCTTGCCACAAGTCTTCCTAGTCCTTCCCACTAAGGCTGTTCTACTTTACAATGATAATTAAATGTTCAGTGGAAAAGGGTGAGGGGGAAAGAAAGAAAGAGAGAGAGAAACAGAGAAAGGAAGAAAATTTGTGAGCCTTCTGGTTCGGGAACTCACGTAACAGGAGACTGAAACATGTAGTATACATGTATTACAGATTAATTTTTTCCTCCTTCTTACTCATCACAAAAATCTGCTGCATTGTACTTCCCATGTTAAGAAACTGCTGTGACATTCTTTTGGCTATGGATTCAAAATCTGGGATAAGCAAAGGGAGAGGGAGGGAAAATGATTAATACACTTGCATCAATTTTAATGATGAAAATTTGACATTAACAAAGGTATTTCAGGGGCCTGTATTCTGCTGGGACTAAAATTGACTCATTTTTCTGCTTTTGTTTTCCAAATGCTGCTCACAGCCTGTGAGCCTGTGAGCCCCCTGAGCAGTGTCACACCACAGCTCTTACACCACTTACCGGGGCCACTTTTGCCACCAATAGGCACTACTTAAAAATGTGAAAGCTAAATCTGTATTTTGGTGATTAATTTTTCAGTGTCTTCTTCTGTTTTGTTAGTAGCATGAATGTCTGTTTTATTCTTTTCAGAAAATTTCCTGGGCTCAGAATTCCCAATTCAAGGTCATGCACACCACACTAATGGAAATATTATCTCATACATAGGAATATTTATTTCTTTCCTTCTTAAAAATGTACAAAAAATAAAATAACTGTATTTACAGTTTATCAAACCCCTCTCCCAGTTACAACACTATTAAGTTACATGAGCTATTTTCTTAATATAAAAGCACACTATTTATACATAAAGCTTCCTTGTTTGCCAGAGAGAGGGCCTGTCACAAACTTTGGCACAAACACTCTTGTTTGTATCTTGTCTCCATTTATAGGAAATAGAAGAGGGTATAAACATTTCATCAGCTTTACATTTAAAAGTCATAAGATACTCTCTTCCAGTTCCATATCAATCAATGTAGAGCACCTCTGACAGCTGGAGAGTTTAGTTTTTACTAATTGTTTGAATTAATTTACAACATTTAAACAATCCATAGACTGAAAGAGGAAACTATACAAGAAGGATACTTGATCTCTGAATTCCACTGACAAAATATTTCATGAGAAAAGATTCATAGAAAAGAASTATTTTCTTTGTAGTTAATATTCAGTGGTAAAAAATCTCAAAATTTCTTGATAGGTATTTCATCATACATGAATAAAGCTTCACTGTAAGGGTGCACTTTTTTGGATTATAAGCACTTGACTATGTAGAAGGAAACTGAGATTTTTGGTTTTCATAATAAAACATCAAATGGACGGACACATAGCCAAATCTGTGGCAGGAACCAAAATTAGAGCTTATTACACTATGTCATTTGCATAACATCTTTGTCAGAGTCTTTGAAAACTAATATAGTATCTACAGACACTACACTGCTCTAATTCTGCATAAGGAAAGAGAGCTGAGCAGCAAGCCATCCTTCAAGCTGCCTTAGTGAAGATTCAAGACTTCCATCTTAAAGGAGGAGAGGATGTGAGAGTTTTGTTCCTTTAAATAAACAACCACAATAATGCCACAAAAAGTCAAAAGAAGGTAATACAAACATTTCTGAGTCCTAGCCAAATCTCACTTCCATTTAACTCACACTGTTTAGAAGATATGGTGTTCCTCAATTTTTATCATGAAACAAAAGCAACATGTATATTTTAAACAATATACATATAAATATTTTGTACTATTCGTGACCTTTGAATCAAGCAGGCAAAGATTTTAGAAGCTTGAATCACTCCTACTGGCCCTTCCCCATCACTCTGAAATCTTATTTTTGACCAGCAAGTCCTTACAGGTGAACCTTGTGAGCACATAGCTTGCCACCACCAGCATGCAAGGCTCAGTGCCTCTCCAGCACTGAATGGGTGCAGAGAGTTGTGCTCTTCATAATGTTAATAAATGCTCGTGAGGCCATCCTCTGGAGCAGAGAAACAAAGCCCTCTGGTCCTGGCACATAAATAAAGTTAAGAGAGACTCCATAACTAGCTCTATTCGTTGTTTTAAAATACTCTTCCCATCAAGGCAAATCCTACTCATCATTCTCAATCCTAGAGTCTTGCTCTCTTCAGTGAGACTGTAAGAAGGAATTAAATGCAGGAGGATCAGCTTTCTTTTAACAGACCAGGAATTTACACACTTTCAAAAGTGTGTTTAGAAAAGCTATGAGAGTTCATCTCGGAAGCAATTTCCTTTCCCTGTACAGGGCCTGACCAACAGCTCCTGAAATGGCATTAGGAAGATGGCTCCTCAAGCCCAGTATTTCCTGGAGTACTGCACATCTCCCTGATCCTTTACTGCTTTAAAGCTATTAATGCTTTTAATACAGGATGCTGCAAGGAAGTAAGATTCCCACAGCATGCAGCAGATACTAGCTCATGTTATAGAGAGGAAAGGCCTGTCCTAGTGTAAGAGAAGAATGATTTTAACCTGAGTGCTGGTGATCTAAGGATAGCCCTGCCCTTCCCTGTGAATCTCAAATGCTACCCAAATGCTCAGACATCTCTTCCTGCAGCACATCACAACTCAGGCCAGTTCCAGGCACCACTACATTCAAAGTAAGAGAGCTTAGATGGCAGGTTTGTTAGGGGCAAAACCAAAGCTTGACTCTCCCTACACTTACTCACACACTCAACTTGTAGCTTCTGCCAGGACACCATTACCAACTGAGAGATTCCAGTTAAACTCCTTAGGATCCCAAACACCACCTTCAACAGAGATATACAAGAACTAACATCATTGCTCACAAGCCCTGTCTGCTGATCCCAGCTCTTAATGCCACCTGCCAAAATTGTCTTTTTTTTTTTTTAAGGAAAAAAATATCTGGTCTAAGTCAGCATAGACCTTTTCCCAAGCCCGAGCCAAGTAGAAACAAATTTATCCTCCATAAATCCCTTGTATTTCAGGATGTTTGCTCTTAAGTGGGGTAGCAAGGAAATCTTTGCTGGAGTATGTATTTATGAAAAGACAATGGAATTACCACAGAACTCTAACTCACAGAGGAGAAAAAGAGTACACAGCAAAGGAAGAGGGAGGGGGAGATGGAGACAGAGACCCCAGACACTCTGCTTTGCAGACAAACACAGACACATGTAGATTCTGGAAATGTTAGCTCTGACTTGAATGGCCTGGACCTTTTATAGATCCTGGTCCCACAGAAGCATCTATGGGTACCTAGCATTACTATCTGAAGTACAGATTTCAATGGGATGCTATTGCTAACAAAATTAAGAAAGTGTGCAAGAATTTGTAGGACAATTCATGTAAAGGTAGTACCAAATCAGATGATTGGTCATCTATTACAATTGCTTTGCTTGGGTGTAAATAGCTCTACACAGCTCAAAGCACTAGAGAATTAGCCCTATTAAAGTAGGCAGTGCTTCTTTAATTCATTAACTAGTCAATAAAAAGATACTGTGACTATAGGGAGAAAAGGGTCCCTTCCAACCTTACTGATTCTATGAAAAGATTTCAGAAGGAAAAATTAAAGAAACTTTAAAAGCTGCATGTACAAAAGGACTCACATTTCTGTCTGCCTCACAGGATCCATACAGTGCATGTGAGAATGAAATGCTTACAACTGAAACTCACAGGAGTGTAAGTTGAGTGAGGAGCTTTCTAAGATAGCTGTAGGAGCTGGAAAGGAGAGAGGTACCAGCTTCGGATGTGCTGGGTACACTCAGCCTTGAACGTCTTTTTTGATATCATTAGCCTGCAATCTTTTTTCTCACAAAATTCATGAGGCAGAGGTGGAATTTGATGGAATAACCTAGGCTGATTTGGGTTCAGATCTGTCTTTTTTGAGGGAGRTATATCTCCATACCTCAGCTGTGGGCTGCTCTCAGATTCCTCTGGTGAAATTGTTCCAGTTTCTATAAATTATTTACATCAACCCCAGGTTTCCACCTCATCCAATTTTCCTAGGAATTAAAACAGAATCTTTCACTAGAGATACAAGAGCARATTCCCTTATGAAGAAAAAGACAAATTTGAAGTCCCATTTCTTACACTCTAGAGGAATGTTTTAATGAGCAGSCTGTTGGGAAAAGCACTTCTCCCTCCACTGGTTAGAGAAAGGCCCATCGTGATGGCCTCTGCTGGCCCAAAAAGCAAGCAGAAGTCCCTTTCGTACCTCTAGGTATGCCAAGCAGCAGACATATGGGTGCCTGAAGGATCTGATGACAGCTCAATGGGGCACTCAAATATCTACAACTGGGACTTGGGCACCTAAGATGGATCTCATTGTGACAGAGCACTCCAACCCTTGCAGCACAGTTTGCTCCAATATTTCAATACAAAATCGGGTGGGTAGGGGTGGAGTATATGAGTGAAGATGCAATTATCAGCTTCTCAGCACACACTCCTTAACAGATATTGCAGAAATCTAATCCTCTAGGAAAGATTCTGTTAAACCCTAAACCCAATACATATAAAAACAGAGTGGCAGTAAACATGCCCACATACAGTAGTTAAAATATATTATTGCATATTATAAACATTATATACAAGGTTAAAATGGTTTCTTTACCATTTACTTATAAATGACATTTTTAGCTGAATGCCTTACTTACAAGTCCTCATTGCTACATGCTGAGAACTACCAGAGGTATTTGGCAAGACTATACACTATGGAGAGATATAGATCAGTCTGAGCAAGTGAACTGTCAGCTACCTTCCCCATTTTTAGCACTGCAACAGTTTTTTTCACTATAGTGGAGGACTACTGTTAAAGTGATTTATACCAGATTTCTGCAATTGGACCAGCATGGTGCCTTAACATGTTTTAGAATGAGCTTATCCACACTAAAGCATGGATTAAAATGCTGCATTTCACATTTGCGGTGGGTCATCTGGTTACAAATATGGGGGCTGGTAACTGCTTGCACACTAGAGAGTGAGGAACAATAAATAAGAATCCAGGTTAACATGAGTGGCCTTGTGCTTGAAAAACCCAAGTCTGTATGCARTGGGTGTGCACGTGCAGAATGGACAATGTTTTCAAAGCAGTCTTGTAACAGTTTCTCTGATCAATGTCTGTCAAGTTCCTGGGGAATCTTCTGCTTTCCAATAAGGATGGAATGCTGTGGTTCCTTACAGAAAGGCTCTGYTCGAGGCTAGATCTCAGTCAGTGTGATCTTGAAGCCTTCAACCATGCTCTCCATGTGCAGGATGAACGTGTCCTCATTGGAGTAGTGCTCAATAATGTTGTCATCCATGTTTACCAAGATACTGGTGACAAAGGCAAAAATTAGTATTTTTATGTACCAGGGCAGTTAAAGGGAAAGCCACACACTCCACTGCATGTGCTCACTTCACTAACTAAAAGCAATTTCCTTTCCAAATTTTGACTCTTCTTTAAGGGAAAAGCAGTGGAATAAGACTCCAGCACATGTCAGCATAGAGACAACAGTGGGGAAWTATCAAGATCTACACCATTGCCCCTTATAGCCTTTGGATGAGAGGCTGCCACCAACGTAGTTAAGGTAAGAGATACACCATGGCTGGGACTTTAACRTGCTTCACAAGCTGCTCAGAAGGCGAGCTGCACTGCAGCTCCCTGGAAGACTAGCTAGCTAGTAATTCCCTGGCCTGGCATCAGTTCGCCCAGGTACATCTCTGTGCTGGTCCTCAGCCCTGCAGGCATGTACCCACATAGGAGCCTTACACGAGCCCTCCTCTGTGATGTGTGCAAGTCATTTACAGGGTGAAGCAGTGTAATTTAGGCTTTGCACACAGCTCRCAGGCCTAAGAACTCAGCTTATATGTGAGAATAGTGACAAACTATTTTCCATTCTATTTACTTAAAGAGTATGAGTTTTTTCACTCTTTACCATAAAGAGCTTCTTCCAACAAACATACCACTTTGAACCACTGCTAGAAAGAAGCAGTTTGAGAAGTTTCACCTTTCTTTTCAAAAGTTAACAAAATCCCTAGACAAAAGATTGCCATAAGTTAGAGTTATGGCTGAAAATAACTGATTGATTTAAAATGGTATCGCTAATATATTGTGGTTATTTAGAAATAAAAAAAAATTTTAAATGGAGAGGTTCAGGTTTATGGCAAGGTTTATGGCCTAGCTATTCTAAAATCACAGCTGTGATGCTCACATCTAAATTGACTCAGTTGGAACTCCTGCAGCAAACTGCCTTGAACTTGCCTGCTTTTCAGATTTGGGCAGTGGCCCACTGCCTCCTAGYATTGCAGGGAAACTCCACATTGCATTCATGGTAAAGACTGGGCCTCTCCCATCTATTGCCCACAGTGCTATTGGGTATACAGAGTCTACAAAACAGACTTTATTCAAATACATTTTTCAAACATAAATTCTGCCCCTTCACAGTAAGGGTGAATTACAAATACTGGTCAGACACAGACTGGAAGTTATGTTTCCTACTCTGCCACCTCTTGCTGGCTCCATGGACAGTAAGACTTCAGGGTTGTGGACTTGTGTCCTACAAGTATTTATAATACTAAGCAAAGCAAAGTGATGCTGTAAGCATCACTGGGATCTTTGGATGCTTCTAAAGGATCCAGCAATAGACCCTAGTTAGTGTTAGTCTCTAGTTAGTTAGWTTACTTACCCCTTTTTGCTCTTCTTGTAAAGTTTTGCAATCTTTTCAACTGGTAGCCCGTATTTCTCAGAGATCTGCAATCACCAAAACAACAAAAGAAAAATGAATTTAAAGAGGAATAGGCTGTAACTCCATCTCTCTTTACACAAGACATTAAAACACAACCCTTGCAAACTTCAACATGATGTAGAAAAGTCACCCACAGTGATATCATAGCTTCATTTAAGGATGATYTGGAAAGGAATAATTCTAAACATTTTGATTAAAAAAATACAACTTCTTCCATCCAGAAACTTGGAGACTATAGTTTTCATAGGGTATGCGTCACCAAAAAGAATAGAGTAGAAAATACGAAGGAAGACTTTGCAGCAGCGTGTTAATAACTTGTTCGGATATCTATTCTATAGTAAGTCTGTGTGTTGATCATGTATCCTTGAGTCTTCAGTCTGAGCCCATTTTCCTTTCCAAATTTTGACTCTTCTTTAAGGGAACAGTTCTYAGGGCACGTTTCTTAAGAAAAGGATTGACCCAAAAGGCAAAATAATTATGGACAAGGGACTTTTTGTCAGTGATCGACGTTTTGTGGTACTCTACTGTCAACCAAAGTAAGCTTCCTGCTCTTCCCAGGTGAAATGAAGTTACAGCTAAATAGCTGACTTTCTTTTCTGCATTAGAAAACTGAAATGCACAATTAAAAATCCATTTAAAGATTGCCAAACATCAGTCACTGTGAAATCCTTTTTTTTTTTTTTTGGTGTGTTTGTGTTCAGACTGCCTTTGAGAAAATGTGTTTTAGAAAGGTAAACTAAACCAATCATCACAAAATGAAGAATGAAAAKAAACTAATGGATAAAACTCAGCACCAAGGACAGATTCAAACAGCCATAATACCCAAGCAAGGCTTCCATCCTGACAGAGCCAGAATCCTCCAAGAAAGATAATTAGCTGTATATTGCCTATACTCATGTAACTGTCTTCTTACCTAACATACAATCTTGTACTTAAAAAGTATAGTGCAACTTCAGGGTTTAAGACTCAATGAAACTTTTTCACTGAAAACAGTTTCATCCGACTACAATATATACATCTATGGCTATAAGCAGAAAGGAAAGGATATATATAAAAGGAGTAACTGATAAGATATAAAGAGTAGATGAGTCTAGTGTGTTTTACAACTAATAGTGAACAAAATGCAAATTAAGTTTGGGAAGTAGCATTTGCTACTTCAATTTTACTCACACTGGCATGTTTCACTGCCCCTCTGSAGATGGTGCTGGAGATACTGATGCTAGTCCTGGTTCCAACTCTTCATCTGTTTTGGGAGAGGCCTAACTCAGGCTGCAGGAGCTCATACACTGCACCATCATGCACACTCTGCTGCAGTTACTTCACACATTTACAAAAAGATTGGCTTCATCCTTTTTGTCTTGTATCTCACAAAGATGTCCTTACTACTATAAATCTATAAAACCAATCTTTCTCTAGATCACTATAGGCACAGGGTGGGATTACTTCCACAAGGAAGACATGTATCCTACATACTGAACAGCCTGTAGGCAGTCAGCATTCTCAAATGGGATAATGTTCAAATTCTTGCTCCAAATAAGGCACATACATTTCCCAGTGTTGGATGTCCTAACCTTATTCTGGCCACTCTGCTTTTCTACAGATAGAACAGGTTGCCCCATCTGGCTTTCATGACCAGCCTATGTACATAAATTCAAGGGAAGATCCATGGGACAGGATCACTGATAGAAGGAATCACCTACCTCTGGCCAGATGCACTTCTGTAGGTACCTACACCTTGCCTTGTTACTCTGCACTTTACTCTTGGCTCCTTCTTGGCCATGTTTCCAAGGTTGCCTTCCTCCAATGTCTCATTTTGTGCTACCCACGGAGGGTGGCTCCCTGTCTCGAGGCTTGTGAATCCTCTAGAGTACTCAGGTGCAATAGCGTTAGGGCAAATCTTGGCTGCCTTAGAGAGGTTCTCAGATAAATTTCACATCTTCCTTTTATTCCTTCTTACACCCTAGCTTTGCTTAGCATGGTCTAGCTGGAGAGAATAATATCAGATAAGCAATTTAATGCTGAACTTTTGTATATATGGCTTTGATGTGCCCCTAAATTTAAGCTTTCATTTAAAAGGATAAGGAAGCCATAAAAATGGCTCCCTTTCATTACACAGCTGAAAAAATCCTTCATAATAGGAGTCAGAGGCAAACTGCAACCTGCAGACAATGTCACAACAACTGTGTGAACGTGAGGAAATGCCGTATCTATCTCTCTAGGCTGTTAACTCTGAAGCCTAGTGATATTCTAAAGATTAGTACTTAAACACACCTTTCTCTGACTCCATGTAAATAAACAAGCAGGGAGAAACCTTCAAGACTGTTTAACAGCAGCTAATATAGAGCATTCTGCATATTCCAAATAAAAATTTCCTACAATATTTGACATACCTAACAAATACTCCTAACAAATGTTCCTCAAAGTGGTTTGGGACTTTGGGACACCATTTTCTATGTAAGCTATTAGAGGTAGCACTATGAAGGCCCTGCCTGTCACACTGCTTCTGACAGGTGTAGGATTTATATAGCATGTAGGGATTAGTGAGCTTTGGGAAAGACTTCCAACTGACKGAACAAGCACATTTCTCAGGGACCCCTATGGATTCAACCAATTATATTAAATGTTGAGCTGTGGAAGCAAGGCTCAAAGTGGGCATCTGGGACAGCCTCCCACTTACAAGGCTCAGAAAACAAGTCTCCAGTGCAAATGTGCTAAGTCCTGTTTCAGAATCTGGGAAAGCAGAGAGCTAGCATCTGCTAGGACATCTCAATTAACACCTCTTCTGAAGCAGATTGTTGCCCACTAAGAAGGAAAACTGCTACTGCCAACCGCTGTATAAAACATCTTTTCACTTGCCCCCCAAGGAGACTACAATGCAGTAGAAAAGATATCTTTATTTGGAATACTTTCCTTTCTCATCTTCATTTCCCTCTTTCCAATTTTCTCAGCAGAAACTCTATCCTTCCCTTAAGGTGGCTGAAGCAGTCACAGCCTTCACTGAAACACTGAAACAACAGGACAAGTGTCCCTTTGTGCTGCAGGCCACTGGCATGGCAAGTCTGATTGCAGAAGTCACCAGAAAGAATTTCTCTGCTGGTGTCTGGGAGATGGAAAGGACAATACCTGGGCTGGTTGAGGTATGTAGGAATACATGTTTACCAACACATTTCTATGGAATAATCTGGTGTGTTGCCGTACCTTTGCAGATGGGACACATCTAATAAACTGTGGTCTGCGCAGGCTCTGCTGAACTCATTTGTTACTTTCTAATTGTAGAAAGACATTTGGAGATGCCTGAATTCCCAACTTAGACTGCCCTCTGCAACTTGAATATATATTTTATTTTGCACATAATAAAACTGGAATACCTATTGATATCCACAGAGTTAACTTGAATTTGGATCAGTCTGAGAGGAGGATTTGGAACTGGTCTGTCACCACATCGTTGCATGAAGTTTCATGCAATTGTTTGAATATTTTTTGTTGATCAGGGCTGAGTAGTGTAGGATGCAAACATTTAAGGAACAAGCATGTGCATCATTTTTTGAGATTTACCCTATCCCTCRTACTTGAGACCTTCAGATATTTGTCAGAAGAAAGAGATCTGAGAAGAAATCTCATTGTTCTTTTGGAAAGTGAGTATTCAAGAAGAATAAAATAAACATAGTATCTGAGAAAACAATGTCATTATCCATGGAAAATCAGGAGAAAGCCAAAGACCAAGAAATGGGATAAACAAAAAAGTGCGTAACTCACAAACAGAGAAGCAGGATACGATTCAGGATCATTGCCTTTCAGACCTGGGGCTATATAATGTTCTAAACCTCAGTTTCTAAGATCTTAGCACTGAATTTAGAATTCAGTATTTAGAATGCATACAATTACAAAATTACATGATTTGCTGAAAAGAATTTAGAGAGAATACTTAGAATATGCAATATGACAGCTTTTTGGCATTGATTTATTCACTATATCCTACCAAAGAGAATTAAAATTTTCTGAATGTGTTCTTTTCAGTGATCTGGGACATTTCACAACAGATCAGATTTCTCTGGTGCTGAAAATATGCCACTGAGTCAGCAGCTGTGCTGACAGAGGTATGCAGAAACCTTTCCTGCCTGCACCAGCTTTGCTAGTTTTTATATTACATAGTGGTTGGAAAAACAGGCTAGGAGATACACAGAATATTGAAGGTAAAATATTCATGTTAGCTTGAAGGGTTATAGAAGGATTRTAATACACTTTTAACTTCCCTACAAAGACAAATTCAAGTCATGTTACACTTTTATCATGAATCAGACTGCAGCCACTTCAAGCAAAACTTGGCTTTTACTATTTTACTGTTTTACAACAGTACTGGCAAAAGCACAGTTAAGTCATGATTATAATGCAAACGAATATCCTTAGAGAACACTGATCCAAACAGGTCCACAGGAACACAGGTTCAAACAGCTTCATTAGTCACAAGTCTTTTGCCTTCTGCTATTGGCCTAAATAAAGGTAACTCAATCACTACTGCTTTCTAAGTGTTTCTAAGTACATGCAACAAGATATTGCAGTAATTTCATGAGAATATATTATTTTTAGCACTCAACAGGCACTCTCATCCATCCCCATCTTTTCTCCACCGTGTCGCCAAGGCTGGAATTCAGCTCAGCTTCCCACATGTTAGTGAGACACATAACTGGTTCTTCACTGTTCCCTCATCAATCTTCACAGCTCTACTAGCCTTCAGCTCACATAAACAGGATTAAACTCAAAATATCYACTTACAATCACAGCTAATGGACAACAAGCAGAAAATCAAGTCACAGAAGCAGGCTTGAGCAGGTCACTCTGGGAGTAAGAGCTCTTTGAGAAAAATAGCTAGGGACATGCTGATAGGCATTACAGGAGATGATTCAACAGGCTCTGAATCACTGGTGCAGAAAGAGGCATTTCAGAAAACAGTGTCTGATTCTCCCCGTCTCTAACACTGGTTAATTACTGCCATTCTTCAAGGCACAAGTCTCCAATAAATCAGCTCTGCAAGTGTATTTTATCTCAGCAACCYAATGGCAGCACTGAATCCAGAACATGCAAGCATTTCAGATAGAGATGTGCTCTAGAAAACTGTGATAAAATACTTCAAATACGTTTAAGAAGTTTCATCTCTATATTATGTTTTCTTTCAATAATACATTGAAAATCTCAAGATCTGCTTACAAAGGAAGATAAACAATGTGAGGACATCGGATACTTACTGCTTCCATTAGCCCCTTTACTGTGGGTGATTTTAGCATCAAAGCATCAAACACCTCATCTGTCTCCTTCCTCACATACAAAAGCACTGAAACAGAAAAGAGTCAAACTTGGAGCAGGTCCAGTCAATTGAACAGATGAAATACCCTACACTGAGTAGAAAGACAAATTCAGTCTATGACAGATACAATGAGGTGCTGAAGATGGTTTGCACCTTTAAAAAAAGGTAATCTCATGTCATCAGCAATCTAAACATGGAAGACACATCACAGTTGCTTTGAAAAACAAAGAAATTCCATTAGATTTAATTTAATGCAAGTAATCTATAGCTTCAGGAATTTAAATCTTCATTTACTGAAATAAGAGAAGTCTYAGTTGAAAAACCTTGGGCTTTGCTTTGTAGAAATTCAGTCACTGGGGCTCTGTCGCTGGGTCTTATGACAAAAAACATAATATAGTTCTTCCTAAACCTATGTCTTGGTTTTTACCTCTTCAGGCTTCATCCAAAAGACTGGGAAAGGACATTCAGAAAAGGCAGGTCTGGTTTGCCTTTAGTCAAGTCTCTGAGAGAAAAAGCAATGAAAAGAAATAGTACTCTCTGATGTTATCACATGAATGACTTTAAACTAGCTGGAAAATCAGTCATTTGAAAGGATGAGTCCAAAGTATCTGAGGYTTTACAGAGAAGACATTCAAAAGTGTAACTGTCGGACACACATTTTGTTGCAGTGACTGCCCCTACTCAGATATCTCAATGCAAACGGTACTTCTATACATCTCTTCTTCCTCTCCTCAGACATCCTGTCAGATCTCAGAGGTTCACAATCATGTTATCCTACCTATTCTAGCA
Organism: Rhea americana; assembly: GCF_003343005.1. Taxonomy (NCBI): domain Eukaryota; kingdom Metazoa; phylum Chordata; class Aves; order Rheiformes; family Rheidae; genus Rhea; species Rhea americana. Next base: position 5,485,400 of record NW_028186601.1, read on the forward strand.
TTTCTTTGTTACTGAGCTTAAGGTTTGTTCCAGTAAAAGTAGGAAACTCACTGACTCTGTGGCAAAAGTAAAGTATACAGGTACAAGAGATTAAGATTCCATCATAATTTTTAGAGAGATGTTTTATGTGTAATCTCATATTACTCAGATAAAACAGCAGGTTAAATAAGATGTTCCGAAATTGACTTTTCCCTAAACAAAGTCTTTTCAAGTAGCAGTATTGTATGTCAGAGACAAATACAAATGCATTGTTAAATATTTTATATTTCTATGAGACAAACTACATTGGTAATCATCTCTTTTTTGATAGATGAATAACTTTTGAAAGCTCTCACCCTTACAGTCCAGAAAATATCATTGCCGGATTATTTAATTTTACAATAACCGACAAGCAGATAAACAGAGATGATGGTATTATTCATATAGAACCAACTCTTTGGGAGATAATTCTCARCTTAAGGCTGCAGCAGCATGAACTCAGAGTCATTTGCAGAGAACTTCTTTGCCTATGTTTTCAATATGATTTGCCTATGATTGAAAAAGGTTTAAAATTTGGCTGGTCAGATCAATCTCCAGTCTTGGTCTACAATCCAGACTCCAGAGGCAAAGATGGATTTTATTTTCTCTTTTAATTTAGAAGTGTTAGCCACAAAAACTGCTCCTACAAGCAGAAAGAGCCAGATCCTTTCTACTACATTTTGGTATTTATTTGGGACCTGCCTGATAGTGCCCTTTTTAAGGTATGAGACTTAGAAGATGAGGTAACTTCGGGTCACCACTCAAATAATTGTCAGTATATAAAGAGAACAAAAAGATCAAAGCAGTTGTTAACCTTTTTTGGTTTTGAAATGTTTACTTTATGAGCAAGCACTCACTCAAGCTGCTAGTTTTACCTAGACTAACATTTTTACTAATTTAATAATTCTCTTGTGACTAGAGTGCTGTCCTGTGACTTCCAGCCTTTCAAACATCTGGACCATCTGCCAGCCTTAATAATTACAAAMATGTATTTGAAAGAAGGAATAATCACTCAGTCTGAGGTTAAAGTAAGGGACATTATACAAGTGCTGAGCTTTAAATCTCTCTGTTGTGCTTGGTTTGCCAGAGAATATTATGTTGAATGAAAGATCCATTACAAGGATAATGGGGAACTTGAATCA
>NW_028186601.1:5486602-5541395 GCF_003343005.1 Rhea americana
TTTTTTTCCTGACAGGTGTGAAAACTCTGGCTTTGACTCCCTAGGGCACTCTTCCATAAACGACTTTTGGTGACAATGATGGCTTAAGAAGTCCCTGACTTATTCCTGCCCTTATGCTTTGCTATTCTGGCCTGTCTCTATGAATTTTCCTGGACAGTGAACTGTCTCAAAGAGCAGAATAAAGTAAAAAGAGTAACCCTTTTGGTGGTTGTTCTTCAGACAGATAAGGTCATCACTTCAGTTTATAAAGCCCCATAAACGTTTGTGCTAGCACAACGGAAAGGATGGCCTACAGCGGGAGAAGAAGTCAGTGAGGAGGGAAAGGGACAGCAATGATTTGATTTGGCTCAACAGTATTGCCACCGAACGTCAAGCCATGACTATGGTGATGTGACACTAGTACTTATATGCCCTCTGATCCTGCTGTCATCATGTTCATGTCATTTGGATGGTCTTGCTTTAAAAATACAGATTGTAATATTTGGAAAAAAAGTATTTTGTACCAGGCAGTGAGCTATTTTTTGAGAGCAAAWCAGATAAATTCAAATTTGTCTAACCTCTACACTACCTGGTTTCAGTTCTAAACATTCTTGCCAGCAGTGAAGGTCACTGAGCTCCCTAATGCTCCTTAGATGTTAAAAAGAGTTGCAAGAGATGGAGGTGATCAATTCATATTTAGCTGCCTATGAAGTAGCCAGATTTAGAAAACTGAAGAGTGGCAACTAGCTTTTGCTGAAGTCAAGGGAGTTTGCTGCATCTGGGGAGATTTTTGGAAGTCAGGCCACTAAACTAGGGATTTAAAAGTGAATACAGAAGAACAATGCTAGTTATCTCTTTTAAAAAGTTTAACTGCTTGGCTCATGATTGGCAAATCTGCCATGGCAGAAAACAAGCAACGGGTATGTGGTAAAAAAAGAAACTAGAAACATGATGGAACACTAAGATCTTCTGCCATAAGCCATGTCTGAGTCCAGGTACTACCAGTGCCTAACCAGACTGATAATATGAGCTAAAGCCCAACTACTAAACTCTTTGAGAAGTAGCCTCTGGAAGGAGATGTGGCATTTAGAAAAGACTAGTAGCCAGCTTTCCTTTTCCATATTTGTAGTTTTCACTAATTTCCCAGATACAAATGCTCTAGCTAGACAGAGCTACAGAGTGAATTATGTTCTCCATAGGTGCAGTTCACCTAACCGTAAGTCTTATTAATCCAAAATATGTTAGAGTAATTTAATTTAACTTTTCTGAGAGACAAAAGCTAGAAAAAAAATATGTCATTCTTCAGGCTGAGGCTTACAGGGCTGGAAATCTCCCTGGTCTGTAACACCGCTGCTAGATTCATAATTAATGGGAAACCCCAATCAAATCTGAAAGGAAAAGTGATTTGAAAACTATTAGCGAGAACTCAAAACAGGAAAAGGCCACAAGTCTAGYCAAGCAACAAGCTGTGCTGCACAGCTGGTACAGCTTAACATACTTTACATTTCTGTGTTGGGCACTTGTACCTCCCCTAGAGCTCAAGGAGATGAAAGACATAAATTCAAAAGGATGCAGCTAGCTGTGTGAGAACATGAACTTTGTTTTACTGACGGTTTGTAAACCCCTTCAGATCTCTCTTGAGGGTGGCCCAKTAATACTTTTGCTTCCACTGGACAGTATTACAATGCGATCCAACAGGCAGAGCTGAAATTGCACAAGGCAACACCATGCACCACTTCACTTCCTCAGCTGGGCTTGGCTCTTCAYTGGATGCTACTAACCTGAGTGGCTCTGATAACGACTTTGGATTACATTCTCTTTAATATATTWAATACAGAACACATACCTTTCTTACATATTACGCCAGTGCCCCATCTATATCAGTCCTTTGGAGTTATTGATTCTACWGTACCAAATATATCTGGGAGGAAAGGGGCTTTTAGCATGGCTCAGCCTGGGAAAAATAGCAGAACATTTTATTATCCAGTGACTTCTGTGGCAAAGATAGTATGGTCAAATAGGTAGCCTCAGCTGTGCTACGCTCCATTTACACAATTCCAGATGTGGGGTTCCTAATGGCAGGAAGTTCATCAGAGCAAAGGCCAAGCTTAAGGGGCTTGGCTGCCTGCCAACACAGTCCACGTTGCAAGAAGCACTGAACAGGAAGGGGATGTGAACAGAGCATCCTCCAGCTTCCCTGATTCCATGCCTCTGCTGGATTTAATTATTCAACATAGTTTTGTCACCAGCTGAAAAACATTTTTTCTTTCAAATCTTCCCCTTGAAAWTGCTGCAATTCCTGCATGATGTTAATACAATTTAATACAGCATAGGAGAGGAATAATCAAAGCAAACCAATCTCTCCTTGCTGGCAGCTCTCCACGCTTCTGGCTGGGAAATCCAGGTGAAATTGCAGGAGAAGTTCTTTACACAGCTGTCCCCTTCTGTTTGATGGAGCCCATGCTGATCAGGTGAATTGGGTTAGGACTTCAGGACAACCAGACATAAGTCTGTGGCCAGTGCTGACCTTAAGTAATTAACTGAAGATTAAATCTATTCCAAGGAGATATCTGCCTCCATGTTGTATACGTTGCATRCTTGCCCTGATTCATGGACACCATTCTAACCAACAGAGAAACTTTGCAAGTGCAGGCTCATGGGAAGTTGTTCCTGTGAAGCTCAAAGGCATTTTATAGATGGCATGGCTAAGAACAACTGAGTTCACCTCTGTGGCTTGTTACTTTGCTGTCTCACAAACTGATGGGTGAACCTCAAAACRTCTGCAAGTTTGAGTTATATGAGTTGTTCATGCTCCTGAAGTCTCCAATAAACTTATATGACAGAACTCATGAGACTGAAGAAATGACAAATAATCTTCGGAGTGTCTAAATGCAGTAGTGCAAGAAGTGATGACCTATTGGTCACTGCTCCAGCACTAAATGGGAAGTGACTGCACACAAAGCATATGTTGTGGACCAAAACACTGAATGCTCAACCTTACCTTCACTGCAAAGTTTGACAGCTTTACCTAAATCATTGCTTGAATGCTGCTCAAGTTAACCTACACTGTAGCAAACTGGTAAACAGGAACTCTCCTAATACAGAAYATGAAATGTGAGTGTGGTAATGTTACTTAGGGCAGTAACAAACTGTTAATGAAAACAAATTTTTAAACATTTCAGTTAGGTCTGCTGGAGGATATCTGACCATGCATTAACTTTCTGACTGGATAGGAAAGTTGTGAGGTGTTAGGCTCATCTCACTGTAGTCGGCAGAAGCTTGCCTGTGTACTRTCTCTGTATTTGACCCAGTGTATTTTTCATGTTTGCTTTTGATCTCAGCCAGAACAGAAAAGATGAGCAGAAGTTAAAAATAAACAATGATAGATTTGCTACTAGAACAYTTATGAACTATGTAGTGTGGTCAAAGATCAAGAAATTTTCTAGCTTTCTTATATTTTATATAAACTTGTTTATTCATCTCTTCTGGAAATARTACACAACCCATTTTCTTTTTATTGTCTGTTTTTAAATCATCAGCAGCATTTGATAAAATGTTTCCTCTTATATTGGCAGGTGTAATGCTATCTTCTTACATCCACCCCACAGTTGCATTAGCATCAAGCAACCAACTTGGTTTGAACCAACCCTGCCCTGTGCAGATTGAGAGCATAAATCCTAGAGTGCTATTTTTAACAGCTGAGAATTGACTGTTACCTCTTTTCAGACCTTCTTCTTTCATTTGCTTCAAAGGCGATGGGCCAAACTCCTCCTCCACAGGCCGGAACATCCTTTTGACCAGGACACTGCTACTAGAAAACACACCACACAAACCATGTTAGGGTAAAGTTGMACTTCCAACAAGACAGGAGACATCAGCAACATGTATGACTCACTTTGTACTCTGGCAAACCCCCACTAGCTACTCAAGTAACAACAGACCCAAAACTGGAAGGATTTAGCTTTTGATGCCTATCTGAACTCTCCARGCCTCTCAAATTGCCCAGACTGACTGATTGGGACAGGTGACAGGAAAAYCCACTTTGAAGTTGCACATGAGTTAGAAAACTCAAAGTCCCTAAGTGTTTCAATATTTATGGAAGAAAAGCGGAAAAAAGTAACAGTTAAATAAGGAGGTGAACCCMCATTTAAACATGGATTCACCTTTCCTTTCTGGCCAAGGCGACAGCCTCAGGAAATGCTGACAAGATTTCTAAAATACTTGAGACCTTGAAAGCCAGTAGTTCAGCAGCATGCAGGGCCAGGACCAGCTGGGTGCTGCAATACACCCTGCTGGGGAGCTGCCACCCTCAAGCGCCACTGCCGSAGCCTCTTCGCTGCTCCCTGCTGGGGCTCCCATCTCCACGGAGCAGGGAACTGCAGCCAGCACGCTTGGTATAGGGACACACCGTATTTCCCAAAATCCTGTGAGCCCTACCATGAGCGGGAGCTTCACAAAAGGCAAAAAAAGGGCCTAATGTTTGGAAGTCAATGTTAGCTGCAGGTGCGTAGCTGCTCCCTCCTGCAAGCCATGTTTTGCACTCATATTCGTGAATTCAGTCATCTTACTCTGCAACCTCAGATTTGAGAGTTTCAAGCAACTTCCAAAAACAGGGGAGTTGCAATTGTTACAGTTAATGCTGGTTGAACATCAGTCACAGACATTAAAGCCCTTGGACTGATAGATAGATAGATCTGTCACTATTTTAGGGATTTTCTGCAGTTCTCACAGTCCTTTCAAAGCCCAATACTTTGTGCTCCCCATTCCAATTTTCTCCCTCCCCAGGATCTCCCCTTCTCTTTCTGCCTTTCTCTTCTGSTATTTGGGCATTCTCTCTGCAGTTCCCATATTTGTCATATATACACGTGTGCTTCATATAACATAAGTATATAACAGCTTCCAAATTTCAGTGCTTTACTAAACAATTCCTGAACAGATTGCTTTTGAACTGCTTTGGGAACCTTTATATAAAAGGCACTTTATTATCAAATATATTGTCCTGCTTCTATAYTGAACCTGGCTCATCAGACCATTTTACTTGGCAATGTACGAATAAATAGATATTATAAAAAGCCAGTTCACATAAAGGAAAAAAAAAAGTTACTGGAAGAGAAACTTCTACTAGTTCTACATGTTATGGAGCTACAATTAGTGACAGAAGAATATGAAGGAAAGGGAAGAAAGGGAATCAATCTTTTTTGACTTTGTGTTTTGGGTCTGCTTTCTAAGGGTTTGGACTGCTAACTGTAAAATTTGTGGAACAATAAATGCCTTACCCTTCTCTCTCATCATCTGTATTATAGTAAACCTAGAAAGGTAGAAAAAAAAATTATTCCCAAAGCTCAGACACCTGCTGAACAGAGTAACTTCAAAAGAGAGAAAAGACGACAACTGTTTTGCAGTTCTTCATCTGTTAAAAAATCTTTTTYTTCTATAAAAGAAAACATCTATATTTCTAATAGAGAAAGTGCAGCTTAGAAAAACTGCTGTTGAATTTTGCCTAATGGAAATATATCAAAGCATTTTGACAGACACTGTCCTCTCCTCTGGTTTATATCATTTTTTCAATTATTTTACAATCCTGTAAATCAGATCACTATTCACTTAAATTACCCTTAATATGATTTAAGGCACTCATGAGATTTTATATGTATTAAATACTGTCTGAGAAACCTAATTAAACTATAAAGGCCAATACTAAACTACAGGCCTAATGGAAATACAATTACTAATGGCACAGATGATACATATCTATTTTGCACTTGCTGAGGATAGATGCAAAAGTCCAAATCTTTGTTCAGTGTAAATCAGCATAATTTACATTCATTGAAACAAATTTATAACAGCAGAAAATGTGGCTAATATTTGCAGCAGAGGTATAAAATCACAGTCCATTGTCAAAAGCTTTATAAAACAGTCAAATTCCTCACAACATGCCTGAAACRCAGGTCCATACCAACAAGTACCCGAACATCTCAGCTACTGAATTACAGTGTAAACGTGAGGCAAAGACACAGTACCAGAGTCCTGGGCTCTGCCAGAGGCAGAGGGRGGGACCTTGGACAAATTTCCAGCACTCACACTGGCAAAATTCAGAAYACATTTGTCTTTCACTGGGACCCTCAATGCTTAGCCAGAAAGGCCTTTAACTTCTGAACCCAAACATGGAAAATACTTCAAAGGGGTGTGTGCAAAGTTGAATTCTATAATATCTGTAATTTATTCAAAGTCCAGGAACTGAAAGTGGCTACAGAACACTGTCATAATAAAACATTTTTCTATTAAGAAATATAAAACACAATTGAAAAGCTTAAGATAGCAGAAATGCCAATACTGCAACTATATATAACTAAAAGTCATGACTGAACATTGCCTAAGAACTAGCAAACTGGGCATCTTCCAGTTAGTTTAGAAAATTATTTACAGGATTCCATGTACTAAGAAATGCTTCCACCTTCTTCTGTTTTGAGACAAATCACATTCTGATTTGAAAGTCATGAGGACAGAAGGTACCCAGCACTGATATGTGAGTAGGAGTCTTTCCAATTTTGGAGAATAAGTCAGTGACAGCTGTGATTGCAAYGTCTGCGGTCTTTGTGCTTTGCTCTACCACAATCCTGACTGCTTTAAAATAATGACARTTCAAATTCAGTGTCATTTAATCTTCATTATTTTCATATTTTCATATTTTATAGGAAGATGAACATAAAATTTGATCATCCACAAYTTGTCTTTATAAACACAATGCAAAGATCTTACTCCACTCTCTGAGAGGATAATAAAAAGCGGGTTCATATTTAAAAATTGTCAGACTATTTTCCCATAAGCAATAAAGTAGATTTTAAAAAGTCAAGTCAGCAAAGATTTTGTCACAATTACTGGCAATAATGACTCCCTGACTTCAGCAGTAACTCACAGTAAGCAGTAACAACATTAGTAGTAGCATGGTAGAGTTTTACTTCYTCTACTACATTTTAGAGTCCAAATATATTCTTCTAATGAATTATCAGATCTCTACGTGATGCCTACAAAAATAGGCAGTGATGTTTAGTGAGCCAGTGCTTGACCTCATTACACTGTTAAGTTTGGTGGTTGTTTTCAACCATCACAGGGAGGGGGATCTCTTCTACCACAAGGTGGCACTTCGTTTCATCAAGCCAACTGCGTTTTCAAAAGAAAAGACACCGTCAGTCACAAATCAATCTTCCATTTCAAAACTCTTGATTATTTGTTCCAGTATTTCTTATTAGCATAAAAATGACAAAACCAGAACAAAACACAAAACAGTCTGTTGTTAATGAACTATAAACTCCATTTTTGCACCCAGAACTACAAAAGGCATTTGTCTCCTATAAGGTYTTTTTTAAGTGTACTCAATGCCAGACTAGTCCAGAGCCACATTTACCAAAACTGACAAGATGAACTAGTCACCAGGAACAGTGCTTTGTTTTTGTAAAACATGACTCAAAACCTGCAGCCAGGTGGCAGGTGGACTCTTGCTCATCTCATTATTATCTCCTACCTGTCCAGTTCTTTGCAGGTTTCCAAAATGAACATCTGGTATGAACAGAACTGGCTGGGAATCCAGATCAGTCATCGTTTTGAAGAAGGTAATATCGCTCTTTTTTTGCAGAGGGAGAGCACTCAACTTCCCTTCAGCTGCTGGGAAGATCAAAGTCATGTAATTATGACACAAAACATGTTAAGTGGACTTAGCCCAAACAAGAAACACTTGTCTTACTCACAGTTACTACATGGGGCCTGAGGTGCCTGGCCTTTGCCTTTCTTCCTGTTCTGCTTCCTCTCTTCATCCCGGATTTTCCTTTCTGCTCCCTGATGCAAAAAAAAAAGACAAGATACAGGTATTATCCTACGAAGAACTCATATGAGCATCAGCCCCTGCAGTGCCTGGAACTGCAGCACCAGGCACGCTGGAAATGCTGAAACACTGGTGAGCCCAAAATCTTGAAATCCGCCAAGGTAGTTTGGGGATGTGGGATGCTGGGGCTGGCAAGCTGCTAATCCACATGCCTCATGGCTGGCAGGAACCCACAAAGCAACGGCTTGGGCAGTACACAACACCCACTGCTGACTGTGGTGTGTCACCTAGCACAAAGCTGGTGGTACCACATCACATGTAAAGTGGCCCTGAAGCCAGGACCTCAGCAAAGGCTGGCACATTCAGGCCTACGTACTTCTTCACATTACATGCTGACAAAAAGCCCCTGCAGGGCTGCTATCATCTTAGATCACGCCTACGCTAAGCTTTTTCCTGAACCCACCTGGATTTAGGGTGGGACTGCCCCATCATGGCCAGCTTTGTAAAAGCCTTTGAGATCTTCCCGTGCTAGAAAGCTACATCAACAGCTTGCTAATAACACAACAGCTTTTACAGAAACAGGCATTTCAAACAGGGATAAGTCCTCAACCAACTTGAAAGCGATGCAGACTGCCCTAGTAGGCCTCAAGAACTCCTGGGAAGTTGCAAGCTTCTGTTATGTAAATATATTCCCAACAAGTTTAGAAAATAAAACTTGTTATTGACATAAAAAGCAGCAACGCCTCCTTTGAAGTTCTAATTTACTTTATAAATATGAATATAGCCACATTGTGAAGCACATTAAAGATCCATATGCTCCCAGACAGACAGCATGCAAAATTAAAGATTTTTTTCCAGATCAAATTTAGAAGTTTATTTAAAAGAAAATGGAGAGGGGGAAGCAAAGCCAAAAATATTCACTCAAGACAGCAAAGCTCATACATGAGCCTATGATCTGAGTTTGAAAAAAAATGCAAGAAAAGATATGCTCCCGGTTCTGACCTATCAATGGCTTTCCAGAGGTTGAAACAGGTGGAAGAAAAAGCATTTCTTTAAAAGAACATCAAAGTGTCTAACAGAAACATCACCTTCACAAGCCAGTTCACACCAACCTTAATCACAGAAGTTGCCTGAATTCTAAAAGATTCAGTTATGCCCTTAATTGTCAAAATTGTGTCTATGGGCACATCTCTGTTTTTAAAGGCCTCAGGTTCTTTGACAGAAGAGAAAGAAATATGTCCTACTGTCCCTGTCCTGAAGAAGGTACATGTCTGAGGGCACTGTGCTGCACAGTGGTGTCCTTGCCATGCTAGTGATGGCCCTACCTTTCTGTTTTGCAGCTCTGATTGCTCTCAGGTAAACAGGTGAATGTTCCAAGGAATTTTGTACACTGCCAGGAGTGCGAGTTTCCTCTCAGGAAAGTAAAAGTTGAAGAGGACTCAGCCTTCTGTATGTGATAAAGAAGGTGCCACAGCTCCATCTCCTTCTACTCAAGTCAAGATCAACAGGTCATCTGGGATGCAGGCAATCCCTGAGCACAGAGCCACTTCTAACCACCAGTGTTTATCCATGTCACGATTCCCATTAGAAGATGCTGTACAAGATGAGGAAGTGCTCAGCATTTTATAGACTTCAGTTCATATAATTCACTTCCAGCACCACTAAAAAGCACAGCACAACATGAAGCTGGACTTGGCTGGCACTCTCATGTTCCACATAGCAGGGCACAGAGGGAGAAGTCCCATGGGATGGCTTGAGATCCTTTACCAGTTCCCTCCCACCAGGGCAGCTGTGCTCCCTCTGCTCCTCCCACGTACTGGTCCTAGCACTTGCTGGACCTCCGTGAACCACTGCAAGTCACTAATCCTCCAGGGAAGCAAAAAAGGGGTGGTGGAGAGTTTTCTGCTGGGTCCTGAAATAGGTCATCAGAAGGTGGGAGTGGAAGCAGCCAGACCTGTGGCAGAGCCTGGTGGCAGCGCCAGCACACTGGTGGATGGCCTCAGCTGCTTCTGCACCCAGAAACTGCCTGAACTAGGAGCAGCCTAGCAGACTTTGTACAACAGGTCTAGTACTTGTATAACCATCCATTAGCAAATCTCAGACTACAAATTTCATCTGATTCAAGATATGTTTGTTCTCCAAGTCTGTAATTCATTTAGGATTCTGTCTTGCTAGCTGTGAAGCAGCTTAGCTCCAGCCCAGCTAAGGGCTATCCAGTAGGACTATCCCAGTAAGGACTAACACTGCTATGAAGCCCASATGAATGACTTTTTCTAGATCAAAGCTAAAATATTCCATATTTTATATAATAGGCCTACAGACTTCAGCTTTCTCCTCCCTAAAGCTGAAGACTGGTAGGCAATTAGATTTGCTCAGTATCCTATAATAATCTGCTTTTATTTTACTATCCATATTGAAGACTAGAGGGAAGGAACTGCATATATTCGAAACAATGGGCAGTTTTCCCTGAGTAAAAAATAACAGGATTAATTTATTTGATTTGGAAGAACAATGCTATGGTATTTGCCAAGTCAAATGCTGCTACTTCTTTTTAGCAAAGCTAAGGACATATAGAAAATGAAAATGTCTCTGAATCTCTAGTTCTTTCATACTCATTGGTTAAAGCATCTTGCAATATATAAATATAAATAAGCCTGGTAGCAAGTTTCCCTGACAACCTACTTAAGGAATAAAAATAATACTGTCTTATGATAAAACAGCATAAGTGATCCACATATGATAAAAAGACTGCAAGGGCAGAGAGAATTAGCACTGAGAGAACAAGATGAGCACTATAACAGTGACTTGAAAATTGCCTACTGGAAAATAAACATAGACAAGACTGGAGAATGAACTGAGAACAAGCAAATGATTACAACCTTTGCAGCCTTTACTTCCATACATTTATGCTACATAAAGCAAAAGTTTGATTTGAGTCTGTGATGCTCTCTAACTTACATGCAAAAGAACAGTATATATAAGTAATTGCCTGAATAAATACTGACATATACATATAATATGTACCACTTAGCTAAATGCAGCTTTAGTTCTTCAGGCATGGTCTTTCCACAACAGTTGTGCTATGTTTCAGCTGAAGGACATTAATTTAATCAACAGACATTTTTCTACGTATCTAAGCACATTGACCTGTGATTTAACCAAGCTAACTTATAAACACTACTACTGGCCCTAAAGAGGCATCATCACTGCAGAAAGACCGTTTATAATGACACTATCAGCCACAGAAACATTTTTCTTCCATGTTTCAAATTAAGATAAATATTCAAAAATGCAATTATATTTCAATATTTACATGGGAAAAATTCACTGTGCAATTCCTGTAATAAATCTCATGAATTTCTCTTTACAGCTGTCAGAGTGGGGCACAACAATGCAATGTATACTTTTAAAATATATAAAAGGGATTGTATGTTTGTTCTTTTTTAAAATGGCCCATAATACTTTTTTAATTAAGTGTGACAAAGAGTAGAGCAAAAAAACAGCGTTCTGCAGTCTCACTGCCGTTACCAAATAGGTAGCAAGTCCTGTCCTTGTCACTAGAGGGTGAATAACAGACTTGGAAGAAAAACTGGGTGAGAGACCCTCCATTTAGCACCATGAACAACCAGTGCCCTCCCTTTTTTTTTTTTTTTTTGCAACTTGGAAAAAGATAACAGTATCCTGCCCAGTCAGCTATCTCCCTTGGAGCACAGCGAATTTTTGCAGTTGCTTCAGTAGGTGGGATAGAGCACCCTGAGCAGCGTGGGCTGTGGCCTCACCAAAGCAGGCACAGTAAATCCATGAATAGAGGCTACTGTGCACACGAAATGGTTCCTGTGCTGCAGGAATGTACATCCAAGCTTGGCTGGTACCCGAGCTTTGAGTCTTCAAATATTTATTTACCTATTAAAGCACAGTGACAACCTGAGGTCAGTAAAGTGGCACCATCATAACTGAGTGGAGTTACTCTTACAAAAGTGCCAATTAGCACAAATTGTGATGTGAATTGACCTAGATAATTTTCATTCATTTTCTTTCATCTAATTCATTTTCCACTCTGCACCAAGTTAGAAAGCACTCTGTGTGTGTGTGTGTGTACGTGTGCATACATCTATATTATACAGATACATATTCCATTACCAATTCCTTCAGGCTGTCCAGTTCCCACTTTCAACACAATTTTGATGTTCTTAACACTTTACCCTTGCAATCTTTTCTTCTACTCTGAGACAGTTTTGATTAAGTCTCAATACTCATTTCCTGCTTCCTATTCACCAAATCTGAAGTACTAATTAAGTCAACAGAGGCAGTGAACATTTATTACTCAAAATCTCTATCAGTTGTGTCTACCAGTCACCCTAGAGGAGTTTGTGCTCTGAATTTCTTTCCTTTTTTTAAATAATTCATGTTTTTCTAATTGCTTTTCCAAAACAGGTAGATAAAAACAACTTGTTACTTTGATATCAACTGAGCTTTTAACAGCCAGCGGTAGCTTCAAATCTCTGTAAATATTTGTCATTCAAAGTTACAATTAAAAACATAACACTTTGGCTGCAGGACGACCTCAGTGCATACATTTACATTCATTACTTTCAAAATTTTTCTTCCTGTAATAAAACTGATTAGCCCTCAAGATTCTGTTGTCAAGACAGTAAGAAGAGAATTAACTGAAAAAGAGGAAGGAGCAGCAGCACAAAGACCTGGAACAGTTGAACCCTTACCCTTTCTTTCTTTAAAAGTTAATGTTATGCATTGCCTGCAGCATGGCCTTTTGCCTTTCTACTCCCATCTGTAAGATGGGAAAACTAATTTGGATAACTTTCATAGTCACTTAAAATAGATGTAGGCTCTTGAACTTTGACTATAATCTAAGCATCTACTCTGCTTCAGAAAATCTTTTCCAGCAGGGATGAAGTCCACTGGCTGGCATATATAAAATATAAATGAAAAGTGGTCTTACTACACATTTAAGAAACATCACTGAGATAAAATTTTTGAGCAATTGTTCCTACTTCGTGGTCCTTATAGCTGACCATGACATTATCAGACTCATTTAAGTGGTGATCTGTTCTGAAGCTGAGGAGTACAGCCAAATCTTACCAGTTCTCACAAAAAAAGTGGGGAAACCCACTGCAAAAGGGCTGAAAGGGCCACATCTTGCAAAAAGAGAGTAAGATAAAAAAAAAAAAAAAAAAGTTGCGGATCGCAAAATGGGAATAGTTTATATATTTTTGCAGAAAACTCACAGAAGCTTCCAAAATAACTGTTTGCAACCAAACTGAAAAAAAAAAAAAAAAACAGCTGTATGTTTGGGACTCAGTGTTTTCTACTATATCACAAAAGACAGCTTAACAGGCCATTATTGAATAGTACATTTTTGTATTAGAGATCTCTACCTCAAAGTTTACATATTCCCTATCCTGGCTGCTAGAACTAAAAGATAGATCATCAGACCAGGCACTTGCATGAGCAGGTCAGTACTGATCTTCCGGAGATCCTTACATTAGGACTATTTCCTACACCATGAGTCGCATCATGCTGTCCTTATGTAGTCCAGCTGTTGCACATAAACTGAGGAATTGGGGTCCAAGAGGCTGCAAAGTAGTAAAATAATTGTGTGATAACCTGTTAGATTTATAATATAGCTAGTCCAAATTTTACTATGAAACATTATTCTTTGGAGAGAAAAACAACTTTTTACTCAGTCTAAAATACAGCAATATTAATAAACTGTCTAACAATGTCCCTCCTCTATCCATTGTAATTCTGCTTTCCACTTACCTTGTCACAGAAAACTTTGATCTGGCAGTAGGCTCGGTGGATGGGTTTATTGCTGCGATTGTTGTAGCTGTAGGTATCTATCTGAATCATCAAAGGAAGCCCCTTTACTCCTTTTTGTGAGGAGAAATCCGTGCTCAAGCAATTCACTGTGATGAAAATCTGTGTACCAGAGAGATTGCTTTAAATACATGGCGCAAACAACTATTAAACTTCTGGAAACACATGGCAATTAATGGGAAACATAAAAAGCAGATACAAAAAATAAAAACGCTTTTAATTCAGCTACTGTCTCCACTCTGACAATTCACGCATTTGTTCCCCACTTCCGTCCTAAGCCCAGTCAAGGTGGTATCATGTTGAGATAGGAAGGCAGACTTCTACAGTGTATCACTGGATCAGGAGTTCAGGTTTGAGATGAATCATTTGCTCGGCTCAACTTACTGTGCTTTGGTTCCCACCTCAGAGCTGCTTCAGAGWGCTCAAGCTGGATTCTTTTAGGAAGAGTCAGACCAGAAGATATGCCTTGGGTGCAACGCTTTGTGGTCCAGCAGCTAACGATTGCTCAGTCTCTGGGAACTGACTAGGGATAATCTGAGGTAAAACATCTCAGATGGCTGTCAAATCTAACCCTGACTGTTTCACCCTACAAACCTGCTTTGTATGTTTGTACTATATGTTAATATAGTCAAACCAAAATAAACTTGCACTGTCCTTTCTAGTCATCTTTTTGTCTGGCTTGTTCTTCCAACATCTCATATTTTAAACTCAGTGTGGCCAAACAAAAGTCCTACCCTTTTTTCACGCACGCTCTTTTATCTTTGCTCATATGGGAAAGCCTCATAATACAAATTTTTGCTTCCTCATAGCTAGGTTACTTTTAAATCTTATTGATTTTTTTTCAGCACAGTGTCCTTTAAGATATGGCCTTTCCATCCTCATAGCTAGTAAACTAGAGAAGGGTCTCTGTATTTCATTTTTTATTGTGGGCACCATTATTGCCTGGCATTGACAAATCTCTTCTTGTTGTGCTCATATCTACTCCAAACAGTTGTGCAAAGACCAGTCCTTTCCCATACCACTTTGATAACTTCTCTCTCATCAGCAGTTCCCCTTCCTCTGTCCTATCAACAGACTTTCCTGAGTTTCACTTTAAAGCTCCTTCATAGTCCTTCTTCAATTTCAAGAATGCATCTCACTCTGTCCAACTGGAACAGAGTTCTTCATACACTTATAAAGCAACTTCCTATCTCTTCTCAAAAATCCCCTTTATCATGTAGCTTCCACATAACTTGGCAATGCCTATGGCTCCTGGCATGCTAGAACTGCTGCCTGTCTTCTACTCAGAAATCTGTCTCGTGGTTTCCTTCTATGCCCACTTGTGTCCATTGATAGCCACTAGCTACCTCATGCCTTCTAACCACCATCACTACTATGGGACATAGACCATCTCTTCTGTTCTCTGTTTGTACAGCACCTGGCAGATTGGCCTCCCACCAGCAAGTCTCCCAATGACTATTTTAGTGCAAAGGAAGCTGTTACATGATCTGAAATATCACTAATTTCTTCCCAGACAGGATAGCATGCATGAAATTTGAGAGAGAAAAAAGTGTATTAAAAATCCAATTGTTCTTCCTATGAAGTATGTGTTAATATAGGCATTAGATAATAATGAGTGCTGATTATATATTAACCTGATTCTACTTTTTAGTTTTCCTCAGATTTTAAAAAACAAAACATATCAACATAGTCAGAAAGGATGAGCTTTGTGGGACCTCTCGCAAACCCACCCCCCACCAGGAGCTGGGGCACTGCCATATACCTCGCCAGGCACAGCAGACACCAAGAGCCCCCAGGGCCTGTGAGGATTCAGAAAGACAGAGACTGAAGGAAGCCCTCCCCCTGCAAACCACAAGCAGGAAAAAAATAAATCAGTAGGGCTGAACAGAATATTCCTTAAGGAATATTAACATTAATATTCCTTAAGGGAAGGACAGYACAGAGTAAAGAAGGATTGCATACAGGTGGTAGATGGAAACTTTACCCTAATGGCAGAAGTTAACATTACAGTCAGGGGTTTTTTTATGATGGAGCCAGAGCAGCTTGTTTGCCTGACTGAGTTAATGGCACCTCCACATTTCTGCTTCTGATTGTATCACAGAACTGCATTTACAAATGAAATAGTTGAACTTTAACTGAGGGGAGAGGAGGGAGGCAGGGAAGGGCCCTAGGTGAAACTCTGATTTTAAAGCTGATAGTGTTATTTCTGTTTCAAATTACAACTTGGTCTCTTCCAGATCCAAAGGTAAGTGTAAATATGGGTGCATATGCCTTTGAAATACAATTGCCTGAATTTTAATTTGCCTTAAATTTCCTTTACAGTATCAGGGCAGTGCTTTCATGTATGTATGAACACAGAGCAATGGAATGAGGTTTGATGTAGAACAGAATCCGTATTTTAGCCCATAATTGCACACAGGGATCTTCCAWATTGTGTATTAAAAATGTGAGAAGGGATGTGAAGACTTTGAGTCTACGCAACTGCATCTGTCATGTTTGCTGCACACATAGCTGAGAAGTAAAAAAAAGACACTGTCCCATCTTAATCAACTACATACACTGTGTGTTATCTCTTCCACTGCCTCCAGAAACCTGGAGTGTAGTAGGAGCAACTGGGAAAGATAGACTTTATCATTTTAAGAGTCCCAATACAGCAATAACAGATTATTCAGCATGAATAATAGATTGACGCTGTAAGATTCAATATCCTAATCCTGACACTGTAATACATCAGGATCTCTCTGAGGAATAATGACTGTACTTTCACGTGCAAGAAGTGTACTGTAATTTCTGTCATATCATTTCTGCCATACAGATAGACAGATATACTTGAATTAACACAGATCATTTATTTCTGGAAGATTTCTTGTCTCCACATAATCTTCTATTAGCTTTTCTTTAAAGCACAACACTGATTTTTGATTTGGAAAACAATTTAAAACAAATCTCGCTGTGTGCACAGAGRGAAAGGGAAGAGGGCATGAGTTGTGTTACTTAAGCTGATATTATGGAGAGGTTTTTTTGCATTACTGAAGATTTTCACTAGTTATAGCATAGTGTTATAGCAGGCTTCTGGGGTGAAATAGAGGCAGAAAGCCCTTGGTCCATACCCTTCTCTGCCCCCATCCTGCCCCATAGCTTTCACTTCCCTGAGGCCATGGCTGAGGAATGCAGACTGTTCCAGGCAGCAGCAATGACTTCACTTGCCTGTCCAAGCACAGGCTGCTTCACCTGGTACAGCTTGCATCTTACCCTCCTTTGCAACWGCATCCATGAAGCAGGCAAGCGACTCGCAATGAGACTAGGAGCAATACAATACACAGGCAGCCATGAAAACATAAGTCCTATCCTACATCTCTTGGCAGAAGCTAAGGCTTAAGAGTGGTCTTACTCTGGTCTCTCGCATGCTGGTTAGATGGTTAGAACAAGCAGATTTAGGTAGAAATGACAGCAGCAGGAGGAGAAATCTCTGCTGTTTTCCCCATGGCCCTGTCTCCATTTGACTTAGAATTATTTTCACGGATGTGACTCTGGCAGTACGTGAATTCATTTACAAACTTTTTTGTCCTGTGCAAATTGGATTTTAGCAATGTTTTGCGATCAGGAACAAGTTTAGTTTGTCGTTACAGTGATTGTCTTTTTTTAAATGTCAGCATATCTTAGATTAGAGCAATTAATAATAGAGTTCCACCCATCGAGTCTCCAGCTCAGGCATGTCATTGGCAATGAAAAACTAATTTGGAGAAACATTTGATGCCTGAAAAAGTTTCAGAAGTGGCCTAAGAGAACGACAACTCTTCTGTTTGTTATAGGGAATGTCTAGAAAAAGCTCCCTCTCTTTCAGGGGAGGTGTTCCTCCACTGCATAGCTGTTATTATGTGAATTACTGACTGTTTGCTAAACACTGCAGTATAATTAGTGATATAYAAGACACAAACACAGTAACCTGTCTTAAGAGAAGGCAAGGCTCAGAAATGCATTTCCCCTTTTATCATTTAATCCAGCCAACATGACTCCTGCTGCGGTCTCTCAGTTTAGACACTTTAAAGGTCTACAGTTACGAAACCTCTAAATATAAGCCTTTTATTACTATTTACATTTCTGGCTCTCATCATCTCAGAAAAAGCCAACAGCAGAAGGGAGGGAAGAGTGGGTTGTATCACAAAATTAGAAACTTTAAGTAATTCCTCTACTGAATACAGGCAATATATAGCATCTTTGTCTAGGGGATTGGTCTTTACAAAATCCTAACAGTCCTCAGTTTTAAAAAGGCTCATCCCACCATACTGTAGCAATAGAGAGTTAAATTACTTGTCTCTTTAATGAATAACATCAATCCCATCATTCCTTGTATACGTAAAAAGTGTGGGTTTATAGTTTCTCCTGCCAGCCGTTACCTTATAAATCCCATACAAAGGTAAGACCTTTGTTTTATTTCAATACAAATGTCTCCAGCAAATGTTTACACTGCTCTTTTGAAGCTTCCTCAACCCACACCACACCCCGGCAACTACATAAAAATGCCATTTGCCTTGAATCCCAGATGCATACTTACTGAACCATTTGTATACACTGAAATTTCAACATTATTTGCTACCACAAAGGTGGCAAATAYTAGCTCTTCTTATTATATTAATTGTATATAATATATAATACACAAATAATAATATAATATAATATAATAATAATAATATAAAGTTATATCAATTATGTTAATTTTACTATATTAACTCTTCTTTAATGTGTGCATATGTGTGCACCCATGAATGCATGCATGTATACATACGTGTGTGTATATATATATATGTGTGTGTGTGTGTATATATAAATATATATATATATATATATATATACACACATGCACACATACACACACAGATATGGTTTATTAAAGCTGGCTCCAAGTCTACCACTACACCATTTCTGGTATTAATTCCCCAAAACAAAGTCTCTTTACTTCCATCATTAAATTTTGAAAGTATAGAAAATACTAATTTCCTTCCAAATGAAATGAAAGTTGATGTAACTTAGGAAGGAAATGGAAAACTATGAATGTCATAAATCTTACACTAGTCAAAACTTGTACTAAATATCCTACCAAGTTTAAAAAAAAAAAAAAAAAAAAAAAGGATTATCACAGTACAAATCACAGCTAGAGACTGTGTGGTTTCAACAACTTGATTTTACAGTTGTGCCCACTGGAATCATGTCTCTCTTTGGCCCACAATGTCTAAGAGCTTAATCCAGCAAATCACTCACTCACTGAAAATAGAGCTTATTACTCTATGGGCTATGCCAAAACTCATTAAGTAACTGGAAAAGCTCCCAGGGGCTTCAGCATGCCTTGGATTAAAGATCTACATTTCAGTTAAATACACRAGGACAGTGACTACATGCAAGTATACACAACTACTGCACAGCACACCACTGCTACAGACACCAAGAAGCTTGTGCCAGCACGTGTGATTTACATATCTGACAAGACGTCTTTTTACTGCCTGTCCAAGTTGCATATCTTTGCAGAAGCCAGTTATTTCTTGATATTACTGAAAAGTATTTTTTGTGAGCTTTAAGGTCATATTCTCTTTTACTGAGATCACATTGTTGACTTTACAATAAAAGTATGAACTTACTTTCAAAATAACATTGTTTCGGAGGTAACATCACCCTAATCATTCTAAAGTAGCAAAGTATTAATCAGAGCGAAGACTTATCTAAAAGTGTTGGTACACCAATTTATGAAAAAGAGACTCTTGTTTGACCAAGAGTGTTCATGTTCTTAATGATCTTTCTTGCAAATTCAATTCTCGCTGCCGTAAGACTGCAAGCAGGCAGATAATACGTCTACTGAAAAGGAAGCTGAGCTCTGTTCAAAAGCCTCCACAAGAATTTTGTTAACCTACCAGATGCTACAGAAAAATCTTCTGTAGATCAACAGCAAGGCAGTTTTAACATATCACCTTTACATATCATAAAAGAAAAAAAAAACTTTTAAAAGATGGCTGAAAAGTCAGCCAGTTCTCATTATATGTTATTTGTTTTCTCACCTTCCTTTAAAGAATTCCTTTAAAGATTCCAAACATTATATTCAGGTTTAACCARGGGGAAGCCAGATCACCTTGCTTATAAATCATGTAGAATTACATGTAGGAGTAAACGGTGGAGTGAAAGGATAATGGATCRTACAAAAAGTCATCCCCTGATCCTCTTCCTACTGATGCTCCCTTATTGCAGAGTGCTTTTGTCTTAAGGAAGCCTAAGGAAGAGTTTAACATGGCTATAGATACTTTCCCTTCACTCGTTGGGATTCCACTTCTAAACCATAAATCTATGGGAAACTCTAGAGAATGGCTGCAGTAGAAAAGGCTGTTGTTGTAGGAAAAGACACGGCTACGCAGGGGGTATGGCAGTGCAGGGCTCAGCTCTGCTCTCCTGGAGGGCAAGGGGACAGCTGTCACTTCAGATATAGTAGAGAAAACTCTTAACGGGGCAGTAATTCTGACTCTGGAGCTGTTTACTCTCATCCAGGGAAAGCAATGGGCAGATTAGCCCATAGGCAAGTGTGTTACACAAGGGTCCCTCTTCCCTTCTGTGCCCCTGTTCTGCCCAGCAGCAGTCGAGAGAGAAGAGACCAGAGCCCATGGAGCCAGAGTCAGTCCCCAGCTCTCCTCAGGCTCCCAATGCAACGGCGGGAGGTCTCTGCCTGTCTTCTACAAATTCCCATTTCTTTCACCTAAGATCCACCTGAGATGCTGTCTTATAAATCCTTAGCAGACTCCCTTCGTCAACAGGCAGATTCGGGCTGTCACACTCAGGCTGCCATACCTCCMTCCTAAAAGGCTTCCAGGAAGAAGGTACAACTCAACTTGAATGTGGGAGGAGGAATCTGGCTTTAAAGCATATGCCCTGCAGGTGGAGTTTCGAAGTGAGAAACCTGATGCTTGAGATGCATCTCACTAGATGCAGGATTTCGTGTCCCAGGATAGACAAGGATATTCAGTTAGTTCTTTTTCATTTTTAAAGATTGCTCCCTTGTGCAGTTCCAAAGATTGGTCTGGATTATTTTTTCTTCCTCCCAGCCCAGTGGAGAGCTTTGTCACCTAACATCTTAGAGGCCCTGGAAAGAACAGCTCTGTACTGCTTTTGTCTGACTTTAGAAGAGAAAGGTCTTTGTGCTTGTTAGGTTAGTTTTAATCTTGAAATTGTGGAGAAAAGGGAAAACAACATTGAACAGAAACAATGGAGCCAGTTTAAGGATCATCATTCAAAAAGCTTGAGGAAAGAGAGTCTGTAATTAGGTCTTGAAATTCTTTAGCTCTCTGAGATGAGGTAATTGCTGGAGAAAACAGTGTTCAGTGACGTGACTCCGAATACACAGCTTTCAAACACCGCAGGGGGATCCTATGGGAATTCCCAGTCTGAGCATGACTGGTTATTTTATTAAACTCTGCAACAAGAGCAAGCATGCACATACATGTACTTGTGTGCAGGGCAGGAATAACGCTTTAGTGTATGGTGATAACTTTAAATATACAACCTGACTTACACTTTAGTGCCCAGTAACAAGTAATGTTATGAACCTTCTTACTGTTATCAATACATTTTCCGTKTGAGCCCAGACATTTAATAATTACATTTAATAATAATAATAAAAATAAATTAAGCATAAGACAACATGTATTTTAATGACTACTTTCTGCAGAAATTCAAATGGCTCTCTTAAATGTCACACCTTACAATTTTTTACTCTAGGGACAATAATACAGCCACCATTTTAAACTCTTATTATTTATATTCCCCATGGTTATAGTGAGAGTTGTATTCTTAATGTTTTGGCAGAGGGAACGGTGTGAATGATATGATATTAGAAAGGAACAAAGCAGCTGAGGATAACACCTCATATTAGCACAGGAGAYTTTCTTGCTCCTAGATCAATATGCTGTGTTGATCAGTCTGGTTTGCAGTTGCAAATCAAGTGTGTTAAAGAACAGGAGGAAGAGATGGAATGCTGTGCTCTAGACCTATTAGTGTTTCTGTCAGAGTGCACAGAGCCAGCAAGACTGTGAAGGTCCTRGTGTTGAACACTTCAAATGAATACTGTATTTTCTTGCACAATCACTACATGCACACAATGGTCATCTGTTGTGACTGCAGAGGACAACATAATACCGTATTTTTAAATGAAGTCACATAATAGCTACATCCTCATTTTAGGGGAATATCTCGGGTGGGGAGAGTGAGTAAATGTGAGCTTTATATGAGTAAATATAGCATTAATAGCAACTGGGCCAAGTACGAGTCTGTTTACCAAGGCTCAGATTTTGAAAGAGCTAGGCAGTTTTGGGAATTACTGTCTTCTTTACATAGTGCTCTGTTCTTTTAAAATGTGCACCAACTATGACAATCTCTGTTACTAAAGCCTTCAACATCTTCAGTTAATAAGCAAGTCAGGATAGYGAGCGTTAATGCTACCGTACAGTGCTCAACGCTGTCTCTCACAAGGAGGACACTGCTCTGTTAGAAATGCAGTGGGGAACTATGCATGAAGCTCCGCATTTGAGAGATTCTTAGTATTACCTGAATGTTGGGTGTTTTGTATTCAATATGAAGACTGTACTAGGAATTTGCTAAACTGACCGYGTTTGCTGCTTATTATTTCTAGATCCCTGAGAACCCTGCATTATGCTACCCCATTTTACACAGCCCACCTCCCTTGCTATTTGCTTACTGAAGATTTTCATTTCTGTTCCACTAGTTCATGGAGCTAAAACATTTTGCTATCCTTTGGATGTCCTTATCGACAAGACACTTGATAAGGTGCTCTGCTGTCCTGGTTTATAGGTTCACTGTAACTGTTACATCCTCAACTGCAAAACCCCATATCTGAGTGTATTTGACCATTAAAAAATAATAATTCAAATAATTCACCAAAAACATGCTCATTTCCAATTGCATGGCCAGTCTGTGTTATCTTATGGAAAACAGTGGCAAAAACACCAAGGATGGCATAGTCTAGCTTACAGAGTATTGATTATTGGCAATGTTAACAGTGTAGAAAGACAGATGATAATCTGGAGAATGGAAACATTCACCTTGTGTCTGGCACTGACCTTGCAAGTAGGACAAAACCTCTTACTGCTTCTCAGGCTGGGCACATTTTAAATGGAAAATCACTGAGACGCCACAAATAAGAAACTGCGCTCTGACACCCCTGTTTTCCTTACGACTGCATCTCCTTCTATTTGACAGGGATATGCATGTGTRTGCAGTATCATCCTGACAGCTGTTAGATGGTATATAACGGATGATCACAATCCTTGGAGTCAGTAACAGACCAACATTTGCCCGGCTTTGAGGAGAGAGAGCTTTCTCACCTCCACCTATCCTTCTTATGTTGGTTATAGAGGAGAGAAGAGTGGAACAGGGACTGAGGGTGGATGGTTTTTATAAACAAATACAATCTGTATARCTTTTCCTCACCTTTGCTTCCTCATTGACATCCCAAGTAAAGGACACAGCATTGAATGCAATTTCTTCAATATTTCCAATGGTGTTAAAACTCTCCTTGTAATCAGCTGTAACAAATAACAAACAGGAAAATCTCATGAAAAAGGACTCTCTTTTATAGCTCATAGTACAACTGTGGAGTTGCCCTTTGCTTTTTCAAATGGGTTGTCTAATCCATCAAAACTACCTAATGTATTGCTTATGTATTGCTATTAATAAATTTATTTGCAAAGAAATAATATCCTTGAGTGTAATGCATACTACTTCATTATCTAATGCTCTTGAAAAATATTCTTTACTCTCAAAAAGGAATCAGTATGACTGTGGTGGGAATGAGTGGGTGCATTCATTAGCTTGGCAGTAAAAGGTAAAACTGGAAAATTAACCAAGGCTATTGAAACATTTAAAACGAATGTCTAAAGTCTGCCATAAAGAAATGATATTATGGTAAAACCTAAAGAAGATTTCTAATAGGTTAAGAGGCAGCTATTACCCTATTACTGGAGGAAATAATCAGTAGTGTATGCATCTTGCTCAACCTTTTTGTCTTGCCTAAAAGTTACAGTATCAGATGCTGGATCTCTGTCAAATATTCACAGAAACTGTTTCTCCAAAGTGTAAATGATATTAAAATAGCAAACAAAACATAGAGATTTTTAAATTGTCTGAATACCAAAACTGCATCATTTTCTCACTTATTTTGAAAGGACCTTTGATATTATCAAGTAACTAGCATTCCTAAAAAGAGTAAAAAGCAAGAGAGAGGAAGTCTGAATTTCAAAGATGACAGGAAAAAAAATAAAAGAAAAGCACATAAGAAAGAAAACTTCCAGGTCTTCCTTATAACCAAAAAGCAAAGCGGGACAAGCCCCCTTTTTTCTCCCTTTGCCAGTCAGTTTAATGCACCTTGTTCTYTATGATGACAGATTACGAGAGAGACCAGGTTTGTATGTAAGTAATATCTGCTTGATTGAAGGAACTTTCAGATTCTTCAAGAAAATATGTTAAATCTCTCTGGTTCTATACACTGTCTTAGAAGCCCTTGAGAACTGTTTTTGGTCTCAGCACAAGAGAGCTGAGATTATGCAATGCAGCAATCTTGATCTTTCTAACTTTTGCCCAAATCTGTACTTCAGAAGCATGTTGATGCTTAGCTTTGTACACAGCTATAGGAAGGAGACGGTTTTGTATTCTATAAATGAGAGACCCAAATGGACATCGCATTCCTTTCCTTCCCTGTTTACCTTTTCAAAAATAAAGTTTTGGTCTCTAAAAATAATAACTGTTTCAAAAGCATTTGTAACAAAATTGTTGTTGCAAGGAGAACGATTTAACATAGAACAGACACAAGCAATTAGTATACCTTTCTCTCAGCTGATGGGCAGGGATGCTAGGATTTTACCAAGCAAGTGAAATGGTGCACTTGGGATATTTGAAAGGACTTTGGACACTGTAAATAGTCCCTGTTCTCAACACAGGCTTAAGCATAACAACAACATTCACTGATGCAGCAACCGAACATGATGTTTGAGAGGGGTTGTAAGTTTTTATTCCCTTTGTGAACTCAGATCTCCTTTGTAAACAAAGTTATTGGCTTCACTATCTAAATTCAGTGTGGGAATGCAAATGAGAGGAGTTTGAAGATGCATAAGTAGTTTAATATGCATGTGCACACATCCACCCACCCCTTAAATTTATGATTCACCAAAAAAAGTGCCTTGTGCAACTGCCTGCTGCGTATGGGCGTGCTGTGTAGGTGCTCTTTGGAGAGACATGAACAAGATGTCTTATAAAGACACATTTTCTTCTCAGAAAAACTGTCAGAACCAAGCATCCCACCAACCCTTCCCTTCCCCCAACACATGTCCCCACTTCTTTAATTGCCACACACAAATCTCATGAACTGTATATGTGATGTGCTGTTTAAAAGCAGAATTGTATTCTATTCCTGTTAATTTAGAAATAATTTTAAAGGATCCTTAGTAGATTAAGAAAGCATTTACATCCAAGGCTATTTGCAAAGAGTTAGTGTGATAATTTCTCCTCTCCTGCTGCTGTGAATTACCAGAAATAGAAAATTGGAGTTCTTTGACATGGAAGAAAACAGCTTTACAGAAATTCCTTTTTCATTGAGTAATCTGCATATTAAACAGTGACAGATTTCAATATTAAACACCAATCATTTGCTTTTATTATATGCCATTGTAATAGTTTTTGTATTGAGTATATAAATAATACAATCTATACTGGATAAAATATGGGTAAAACTCTGAAGCAGAGATAATCACAATCTAAAGCTCCCATATCCACTCTTACACATCTATGCTTGAATCTGCTTCAGTATTGGTCAAATTATGCCACAGATTCTGAGCAAACAAGTACATATCTGCTGTAATCTACTATTGTATTCTTTATGCTGCATTATTTTGAAAGTGGAAACTCAATGCCACTGCACAGTACTGTGGAAAAGTCAGAAATAATTCTCACTCTCACTGCTAGAAAGTGTGTAAGTGCCTCCTTTTCCACAAAAATCCATAACTGCATAAAGCCTAAATTCTGGAAAATGCTTTTGCTTCTTGTTTAGTGTCAAGTCCTCAAGTCTACTTCCTCAAATACCCAGCACTTTTGTTACGGTGCAAGTCACACTCTAGATTAAAAGTTCATTTATAAACACTTTAAAAGGATTCACAAATGTTTAACATGTTATAAACATTTAAATTAACATAATACTAATGGTTATAAGCATGTCTATGGAACATGTTAAATATATTTATAGCTATTCACATATAGACAGTTTACATAGAAGGAATCTAATAAAAGATTAACTCTTTATATATGCTTTGCGGTAAATTTTTTAATCTGAAGTGTAGACCCTTATACAAGCGTAGGCCCCAGTGCAACAAATACTCAAAATCTCTGATCCAAAGTGTCTCTTCAGCAAGATATGGAAAATGACACATCAAATGTGAGTGAGAAGGCATGAGAAGAGAAACAGCCACTGGAGTAGGAGGAGAATACAAAATACAAGCCAACATACTGTATCTAGCACACCAGCAAAGGTATTTTGTAAGTACATAACTTTATATGTAGTCCCCAACACTGTACCCTGGAAATGTTCAAAATTAATATTTGTTAACTTCAGGTAGCAAAGGTTATTCTGCTGCAACTTGAATCTTCCCTGAAGGTGGGACTCAAACCCTGATTCGTGCCCCAGTCAGTATACCCCAGCGTTTCATTTACTTTCATGAGCTCTGTCTCTTATTTTGTGGGTCAATGATCACAGGGAACAGGCTTTAACAGGAAAGCACAGAGACTCCCACCACTGCCACTGCTCCAGACCAGACTCCTGCTCAGGAGACGAGGGCAGGAACTTCCTTCGGCTACGGAGGGAACTGACCCTAGGCATTTCCAGGTCATGGGTAAAGCTTCTATAAAGAGAATCTCCTCCTTTTCTGCTCAAGTTTTGAAAAAACAAAAGAATGACTTTAGAGAGGAAGGGGGGTAGTTCACAAATTTATGCAGGCTGGCAGTATTTATTAAAGCAGCCAAGCAGTGATTCCAAACAAGGGGCCACAGCTCCAGAAAGGGACCAGTAAGTCACAAGCCTAATAGAGATTTGCCTGCAGAAATGTGGCTTGTCAGGAGTGGGACCTAGAATAACAAGCAGAAGTGGAGCTACCAGTAGAAAGAGGTTGCCAGCCCAGCCCCTGGAGATGGGCAGAATGTAGTAAATATGCCCATCCTGAGCAAGCCTCTCTCACTGCCCTTTTAAATGGCTCTCCAGGGAGCATCCCAGCACTTGCCAATCTCACTCACAGACATGTAACTCTCTCTGTTCACTATATAGGGTCTGGGCACTAATTCAGTATTCCTCTACAGGAGCCCTTCAAGGATCTAGGGTGGAATTTTTAACATAAAGGGAAATCTTTGGAGAATCACAGAATAATTTAGGTTGGAAGGGACCACTGGATGTCATCTGGCTCAAGTCCTACCCTAGCCCTACTCAAAGCAGGACCAACTTCTGAATTGGATGAAGCTGATCAGTTAGATGATCCTATGAGAAAAATGGAAAGCTCTTCTAAATGGAGCTCGATGCTTACAGGGGAAATCTAGCTAGGAACCATTCTGTCCTAAAGGGGACAGCAAAACCAACTGCACAGGAGCCAAATGTCCACCATTATAAGTCCCATATAAAAGGAAAAGTGCTTCAAAAATACTGTATTTGCTAAGAGCTAAGGCCATATTTCAACTACTCTCAAGAAAATACTACTTAGTAATATCTAGGTCTTCTGAAAATGTGAGGTGAACAGTTTTAACATCTGACAGGGAACGTTGTATCATTAAGTCCCATTACACCAGGCTTTGCTCGTGTTTGCAGTCTAAATAGAATACACACCAAAGTGCCACAGAAATCAGAACAGACTCATCTCATCTCAGTTTCTTCTCAAATTAGTGGAAACATAAAAGACATTCATTTTAGCACAGGTAAACATATTGCTCGTGCACAGCATTTGTTTTGCAGAGCACTGTTTTACAGAATATATAACACAGGCTGACTCACTTGGGTAAGGGGACTGAAATTTGTCAGGGACACCACGAGTGAAATCCGGCTGAGGCAGTCGAAGGGTGTTGGCACTGCAACGGAACTAACTTGTCGGCACATACCTTCGAAGGTATTGCAAGCTTGTACAGACTAGCACAAAAACAAGCAGGCCTCAGAAATAGCTGTGACATGACATAGTTGCTCTTTTAATGTGTCATGATAGGAGTCATTTGGTCTAGGGTGGAAGTTTTACTGCCTCAAGTACTCCAAAGGAGAAAAAAAAAATGAGTTGGGGAAACATTTCAGCTGAAACTATAATGATCAGACAAGAGGCAGAGAGGAGATTCAGGAACAGTTGCCCAGTAGCTTAGACCAAATACACTTGACTTTAAATAATGCCAGCCTCACTGGAGGCTGCAGCATTTGAAAGTCAAGAGGCACTATGTGAGTAAGACCACTTAGGGACTGCTTCCCAGGGTTGGAGATGTTTGATCACCCCTGAAGTCCTCTAGTRCTTTCCAAGTCATTAGGCTTTTTCCTCCCTTCTGCCCCCTCTCATTTCTGCCATTCAATGGTTTGGTTCCCTCAGGCAGTCAAAACAAGATAGACTTTGCCTGCTTTGGTCTAGCCGACTCCTTTGACTGGAATTCACTGCAGATGGCTGCGCTGCGTGTATRAACTGCATGTGGGAGGGGAGAAGCGCTTGAAGTCTAGACATTCCCACAGATTTTGACTTTAGGCTCCTTGGCAGTAGGTATACTTTCTTCCTCTGTTGAAAGCTTCCCAAGCATGCAGATAGGGCAGTTGTGGCTGAAATGGGCTTGTAAATACCTTATATGGGATGAATGGTAAACAGTGCTCTCACCATAGTGCATCAGAGTTCAGTTTCTCCCTTACTTCCATGCAAGACTGACAACAGTCAGAAACAGGGGTGTGGGAGTCCTCTGTGCTCATGTGCAGTCCCCACAGGGATGGCAGCGTGCAGTGACCCAACACCAAGGCCTCTGCAGCAACGTGGGCCCAATGTATTCACTCCTTCCCCAGTCCAGAAGCGCAATCTATCAGATTAGTTAACATAACTGTTACATGGGCCGTCATCAGATCAAAAAACAGGCCAGTCTTTGAAAAAACAAAAGTAGCTGGCCACTACTGAGGAGGCGCAGACATGGATCCCAGCAGCAGGGAATGGGAAGCTGAAACGCCATTAATATGGATGCAAGTGATGCCTTGCACTGTGTCTCCTGAGGATCACTCCTGCTGCAGGAGCACAGCTCTCTGCCACTTCATAGTCCCCCTTGCCCAGTCCTTGCAGGCATGAGCCATTGCTAAGAACTGTGGCCCAAACCTTGCAGCTATTGCCGGTATATCCCACCACAYCTCTGGGCAAGGTACCAGAGATTTCTAAATTTGGTAATCTCCTCCGAAACCAAGATCCACTAATACTTACCAATGTCAAGGACCCTCTGTTTAGCTGTGTGCTGCCGAGAATGCCAGTATTTCCAGTATTTCAGCTGYTCATCTCTGTTTTTATCTTCACTGAAAACAACCATGACCACACTCTAAGAAAATCAACAGAAATGGTATTAATTAATATGTATTCAAGATCCAGAAACATAGAAATAATAATTTCCCAAATGCTCTAATGCTCTCATATCTTGCTAATGTTGATCCAGCCACCCCTCTCCCACAGTACTTAGATTGTAAAAGATCACTGAACTTTATTCCAGTCCAATACTGCAGTCCACTTAAAATTTCAGAATAGAAAAAATGTAGTTTTAATGTATGTCTTAGGATTATTTTTTGATAATCTAAATAAAATTTGATCATGTTCTTAGATTTAAGAAGTTTAGTTTACTTTAGGTAAAAAGTCAGGAGATCTCCAAATCCAATTCTGACCAACATAGGCATTCCTTGTGCTTCTGGAAGATCACATTAAGCTATAAGAGAATGTGTTATCATAGAGTTCAGGCTTGGCTGGCTAAAAGCAGGCCATTTTCAAAGATTAGCTTAGTAGTCTAAGGGTTACAATGCTGTGGAGAAATCACAACTTCAGAGCGAAGCTTCATTGGGTATTGTCATTGGGGAGTAAAAATGGAAAAGTCAGTTTATGTGGATCATATGTGCAAATGTACTCTGACAAAAATGTAGTAGTTAAGTTGCTATAACCATCAAAAACGCAAATAAATTTTATTTGATAATGTATCTGAGCACAATTAAAATATGAGTGGCAACAAACTCAAGATTTTATCTTCTTTCATGAACAGAAAACTTTGGACTCAYAGTACAAACAACCTTGTTATGAGCAGGACGTCTGCATATATGTATTTAATGACAAACTCAGTGTGAATATTCACTGAGSTTTTCAGTTCAAGTTCTGGATTTCCATTGTTTAAATTGTATGATTCAAAGGAAACAGATTGAAACTTTATTGTACAACTTCACATGAGTAATAAAAGCTTTCTTTAAAATGGCTTTTAAAAAGCCATTCTGTAAGCAAGCAAAATAAAAAACACAAAACATCAAAAGAATGTTCACGCTAGGTAAATGTGAGTGAAAAGAAATCATGGAGAACAAAATGCACCTTTCATCTTCTTTTGTTGTAATTCTTCCCTTAACCCTGAGTCATCAAGCTCATAAAAAAAATACTAACAAGCAGTTTCATAAGCAGAGGAACTAACAATTGATTCATGACCCACCTTCACCACAGTAACCCTGCATGTGCTCTGTGACCTCCTCCTTTCTACCTCTATAAGCTTATCATCATCATCGTGTCTTTCATGTCCTCTAACTACGGGCTGGGCAAGAGGCAGTATATGCACTGGATGAGTCTTGAGTTATGCACACACACACTGGCTGGCCAGCAGGTATGCGCTAGCTGGCCAGCGTGGCAGACCAATCAGAACTGGCAGTYCAGGCTGGAGCTTTTCCCTCAAGGACAGCATTAATTTGGGTCTTTTTCCTCTACGAACCATTTAAATGGAACCTGTAGAGGTTTAGTGTCTTGAAAACTTCTTGCCATTCTGTCAAGTTTGGCTGGAATCAGCAATAAATCCAAAAGCTACTTGAGTATTTGAGCTTGGTGGACAGAACCTGATCATGAAAGCTGGGTGTGGTTTCACAATCTTCTTTAAACCATACAGCTGCTAAAAGAAACGGTCTCACGATTCCCTGCCCGTACCATTTCCACCCTTCTGCTGCCGCAGCTTCAGAACTCACATGGTTATGCAGTGAATCAGAATTATGAGAACTGGTTGTCAGCCAGATCGGAGAACCAACCTGATTCTTCTTTCTGGCACCACAAAGGGGGAAGACATGGGTGGCTGGCAGGGGGGGAGAGCCTTTTCAGCAGTAAAGAAGTCTTACATCAGCTTCATCTAAACTCTACAATCAGTCTCATGTCCTTAAGAAACGAGGCTAAAAATGAACTACTACTTAGGTTTATAAATCATAGCCTCTTCTTAGGAAGAGTCTCTCTAAATTTCAGACAATAGAGCTGTATAGGCAGTTCTCTGCTTCACAGCTCATGTTAACTTTCATCGGTTCCTGCCACCACAGTCACAACATTTTTATGGTACTTCATTTATTTGGGTGGAAACAATTTTGCAGCCTCATACATATGCAACCCTTGCAGCTTCAGGGTGAAAGTTGCAGGGCAGCAGTTCTGAGGCTTGTTATTCTTTCCAAGGTTACTGGGTTAGGATTTGCTTACTCAAAAACATTACCAGGGAAAACTGAGTCTATTCGCCAGTCAGATGTTGCTGAACACCCAGTTCCAGTTCTGCTTTCAGAATCTGAGCAGATGCCTTAAGTGAATATCAAGCAAAAGCATACATTTTTATAGTAGATGTATTTTAAATTTAATGTCATATAGACTTTCAAAGAATGGCTTCAACTCCTGAAAACTTCAGTGCCAGAAAGACTTAATTAGGTTTTCTCTGAAAGGCACTGGACAGCACCTGCTTAAGCGCATGACATTGTAACAATGGATTTAGTAGTTCTCTGATATTTTTTAACCATGGCAATGCTAAGATCACCAATGTCAAGTGCAATACATGTGCAATTAACTTTTGGCAAATCATAAACTAAGGCAAATATGTATATAACTGACCAGCTCATAAAATCGGGCCTTGAAAAAGATGGACGAGAACACATTTGAAATCACCAGAGACAACACTCTCCCACTTCATGCTGGMCATAAGAGTGAGGTTGTTCCATTCACTCCCATAACAAAAAAATAAAAATAAATAAAAAACAATCAACTCAGACTACATATATCTGAAGAGCTCCATTCCCATCTAGGAAAGAAGTTGGACTATACCCTGACTTTGCTGATCGGATGCCGGAAACATTTGTTGTCACCCGTCTCACTCAGGGTAATGGCGTAGAACTGTCCTTTGTTTAAATAGGTCATTGGCCCTTCCCCTTGCTTTTGACGCAGAGATTTGGTAGCTTCTAGCGTATACTGAAAAGTGCTGTTGAAAAGACAGGGAGAGAAACACCAGCAAAATCTGTATCACTTTCTCCTTTTCTCTTTGTCTCTATTTATTATATATTTCATACATTATATAAGTATAGCGTAAACCAGTAAGAAGCTAATAATAAATTCCAGGAAAAGGTCACACTACAAGTATTAAAAAATACAATTTTTTTTGCAAGTTCATCAGGTCTGGCAATTGAGCATAAGCCTATTTGGACTGTAAGTCTCTTCAATCAAAGACTACATCTTTGTTTTCTCTGACAATAACCACTATAAAGTACAAGGCTATGCAACCCACAGTGAAAGGGACAAATGCTAAGAGGGAATATAGCATAATTTGCAGTATTACAAGGAAATCAGTTACCTCCACTGATATTTAAACTTAGAAGTGTCACAGAAAGAGAATTTCAAAAAGAACAGAATAAAACTTGTTGCAAAAGATACATGTGGAGAATGGAAAGTCCAACTACTACTTTCAGCACAGGGCAGAGAAGAAAAACAGGAGAAGGGACAGTAGATTCATGTAAAGACAATATGAAATCAATTTTTGATGAGTATTCTTTTCAAAATTAATCAGACAGCACAAAATATCTACATTTAATTGGATTCTACAATTAAACAACCTTTCTTAGAAAAACAACCAAAATTTAGAGAAACAGTTTGCCTTTGTGCCAGAACAGAGATTTTAGAAAAGATCCTCCTTTATAGAAGAACCTTTCATCACCTTCAGAAGCAATTTTCAGACTATGAAAAGTTTAAAGCACCATTACTAGTGAACTGTTTGCTGAACGCAATTCTCACAGAGCCTTTTCCARCCATCTCTTCCAATAATGAGCTTGAACAATAATCCAATAAAAACTATGCCTGAAGCTTCTCAGATTCTCTTAAATGAAAAATAATTTTTTGTCTTGCAGAATAAATATTCTCTTCAAACTGCATTTGGTCACCATAGGAAATTTAATGCAAGGAGTCACAGGTTGTCTCCACAAATTGGGGAGGGGGAAGCATTTTCACAAAGGTCTAATTCAGCAAAATATTTAAGCAGTGCTGGAGTAGCACCAAAAGGATAGATATGCTGGTCTAAAACAACAGCGCATCTTTAATTTCTATTTCACGCAAGTACTCCAGGATGTCATAACGCTGCCATAGCAATATGGAAATAAGGGAAAGACCAAAACATTTTTAAACTATTCAGTGAAAAAAATACTGAAATGCATGAACAATAATAGCACTAAAATCCTTACTTGAAGAAAAAAGAAATATTGTGGTCTACTTTCTTTCTAATCAAAGAAAGAAAGTTTCAGATAGCTTAATATCAACCTGAAATGAAGGCAATTTCCAAATGTTTTTGATTACACTAGCTTATATATGTAAAGCCAGCCATCTTTCTAGTTGCTTTAAAGTTATTAATCAAAGCAAAGTTAAAGTGAAAAATAAATACTATCACATACATAGTACACCTACTGATCACAARTGCTTCCAAACAACCAGTGCAACTGCTGGCACTGAATAAGCCACATCTACCCCGTATGTGCTTCAGCAAGAAGAGCGCTTTGGACCAGCTCTGGTCTTCTGCTATGGCATGCATGCCCATTAGTGGTTGGTGTATGTCCTCTGATTTAGCTTGATGTGAAGAGAATGCAGATTGTGCACTTTGAGACTGCTGCACGCTGTGAACCCAAGCCCACTAAGCATCCTGGGAGGTGCACCTCAAAACCTCTGACCGGACAGCCAAATGAGGACACCCTCTAAGRACGGCTTAGGATGAACCAAAGTCAGATGCACAGTGTCCTAACAAAGCTGCCTATGTCTGTAACTCCTTGGCCTTCCRTTTACTAATATTCTGTATGTTTCAGAAAGCTTTTAAAAATATAAATCCCAGACACACTGCACCCGGCCAATTATGCAATCTTTGTGCTGTACCACAAGGGAAACTTCTTCTTGATCCCAGCTGACAATCAGATTACCCCCTAAAGTGGGAGGACTACCATAACCCTCATAAACTTAGTGCAATCACCACTCATGATTCTAACCCTGTTCTGAATCTCACCATGGGTCTTAGCTAAAGCCTTCTGCAGTCATCACAGGAGATTRTATCAGGCCTTCAATTATTTTCATATTCTACTTGGGTTTTTTTAATCTGAAGATTACATTTCTCAGCATCTATTTCCAGGTAACTCCCTAAAAAGATGTATTTTGCTGAGTATGTATATGGAGGTWATATTCTAAAGTTGACTTGTGTAACAGCATGAAAGATTTTAACTTCTGAGAATTGTTAATGATGCCAATGCTCCAGGATTAGATTTTATAAACATCCAGCATAGCAAGTGAGAACTATTTGCTAAAGATCAGCTTTGTATGTGCTCTCTGTATAAYGACTCAGTTCTGAGCCCACTGAAGTTAATAATTGTTTCAATATTCAAGAGAAAAGATCATGCTATAAGAAACCTCCACTACATGAACAGTCATATGCCTACTCCAGAAAAATCATGTAGGCATTTTCCTGTTTCTAAAATGAGAGTAATCTCTCAGATATAWACAGAATTATTCACAAGCATAAAATTAAGCATCAGCTTAAACACTCCATTGACCACCATCTTTATTAGTTAAGTGACTATGTTTACACATGCCCAGTCTATGCATGCATTTTTCTGTGCTTAGCAAGGTTTTTGAAACTTCTGGGTTTTTTACATGGTTTGTAATAGATACTTTATTTTATTTGTATATAAAAAGTACCACAACAAACAGTGTAAAAATACAGAGGGTTCCCCAGAAAACCTACTAGCCTAATAACAAATAACAGTAAGAAATAAGGAATTCCATAAAGTTGATGGAGCCAGTTGAGCCATCTTGAACATTTGAATTATGCATCCTGCCAATCTGAAAAGTAAGGAAGATCTACCGTGACCTGGCTGTCAAAGCTGTGCCCTGTACCCAGAGGACCTCTCTTAACAGTTTTACTCTTGCATAATTCCAGGGTCTCCAGAGGAGTTACAACTTTAAATGGTGCTGGAGGAAGATAATAGATATAAAGATATAAAAGATACAATCCAGTTAGATTCAAAAGCTGACAGGCACAGGAGAAGAGGGGAGGAATGATGCTGGTGAGCATCAAGGGAACACTGTAAGGGCACCAGGCAATGAAAGACAGGGTAGGAACGGACACAGGGAGCCTCCTCTTGACACACTTTTATGTGGTATCAGTCAGCATATTTCAAAGGTTATGCCATACCTGGTTTGTTCGTAAATATATTCTTCAGCCCCCACTGACACACTGCGATACTTCTGAAATATAAAAAACCAATTGAATTTAACTTCATATAAAGCAAATGAAAATGACCAATAAAACACTAGTGAAGTGCAAAGGTATTGTGTACTGTAAGGAGTATTTGCTGAAGATCAAAAGTCAAGGATCCATATTCATTAAAACAGATAGGCTAAATACTGTAAGAAATATTACACCTGGGGAGTATTATAGTAAGATGGTTTCATGTTAACATATAAGTCATATTTTATATAAAGTCTATAAGTAACATTTTCAAAAACATTTGAGTGATTTACCCATCCTCGAATTTTTTTGCTTAYGTTTTTAAAGAACTAAGAAATTAATCACAGCTATAAACAAGAATATGAAAGATATGAGAAGTATATTTACATAGATGGCTAAAATTGCATCAGAAGAACATGGCAAGTTGTAAACAGAGGCATTCACTGCAACAGGGAGCTATAAAAAGTCAGCACTCCTTCAATATAACATAATTAATTCATTCAATAAACATTTTGAATCAATTTATAAATATGCAGTCATAATGTATTTAAATTTGAGTATCAGAGCAAATTCTTTTTTCATAAGAGCAAATGTCACTTTTACCAAATGAACAGGAAAACTAGTAAGACCTTCTATTTTCTTACTCCAAACATTACTTTAACACAGGTTCCTCTTCTGGTATGTTTTGACGTTTTGCTTTAGGCTGCCCTGCAGCAGTCCCCAGAGCAGCTGAGGTTGGTGCAGGCTCATCCCAGAAGGGGGCACTGGGGAAAAGAGCAAGTGATGGGGGTAGTTCCCAGCACRGCTTTCAGCAGTGGGGTGCAAAGCCTTCCCTCTCCCCTGCGTTGCAGGTGTGTGAACCTTGTGGCTGGAAGGACACTGACAGCAACACTCAGAGCAGATAAATTTTAAGCAGCTCAAGGTGGGGATCTGGTTAAAGGTAGTTGTTTCATCTCCCTGTACAGTGGAGAGGAGAGCAAGGAAGAGGAAGAAAAGTGTGYTACAGCACAATTCATTCCCCCATTTTAGGCAACCAGATTTGTGCTGCTTCACGGACTCTCCATAGACTGCAGAGAAAGCCTAGATGACAAGCATCATACTTTGTTTTTAAATACAATGCAAAAATGACTATTTTTTTAAAAAAATATGTAACAATATGTCACTCATATCATAACATGGATYTGGGGATGCAAGGCCAGCTTACAGATATAATTTCCCTTTTTACCACTAAAGTCAAACAGCTTTGCACATTTGACAGCACTTTGTACAGAACAGACTGCCTGTTTGGGTAACTTTCAGCAGTCTGTCCCATAAGAGATCAGCACGCTGGAACTGCTGATGCAGCACCCTCGGGAATGCCAGGTGTTATCATTGGACTCCCATAAAAAGTCATTTACCAGTAACAATGAAATAATGTGATTTGATAATACAGAATCATGTTTCCAGGTTTGATTTTAGTGATTTTTCAATTACAAGTTAGATTTCTTCATTAACCATTCATTCAGTTGACCTAAATGTGTGTTTCTATATCTTAGCATGGATTTCACCTCCAGATGTCCTGATCTATAATGCTTGTTTAGAGTCAATTTACATTTTTATAATACATACACACAAACAGACACTAAATTTCTCACACATTCAGTCAGAGTAACAAGGCCTTGAAGTAACTTCTGTCTTGTACTTTTGTATAATTAACAATTTCATGGAGGAGGAGAAAATCCAAAGAGCAATTTACCATGTAATATCTCTAATTATTTGCAGATGTACTATCAGTGTTAAATGATTTTTACCTTTCTACTGTTCTGGCTTGTTTGCATTATTCCGCAGCAACCAAAAGCAGCCAGAGGGTACTTGTAGTATTAAGGCTGACTTTGTAATTACTTGCCTCAGCATAACAGTGCAAAATAGCTACACAGCAGCCCTTTCTCTTTGCTCGCATCCTTATTCCCCAGCATACATGCGCATCTGAACTCTTTCCCTGCCTGTTAACCTTTCAGTTCCCCTCTAGTCACCTATTTCTACTAGTTTTGCTCACTTACCCACATTGAGGAGCAGTTTAGCACGACAGACAGCTTCTGAATAAATTATTTAGGTTTGTCTAGCGGCAGATGCTGACACTGCTAATTTGCACTTTCAGGAAAATGTCAAGAATTTCCCAGTTACAAAATGGCTGTTATTTCTTACTGTTATGAATAGGTCTGAAGGCAGATCTTAATGGATAACTGATCTTCTTTCAGAATGGCAACTATCCTCTGCTTGGCACAATATCCCTGAAGATACAAGATGTTTCTTATTCAGTATCTATCACTCTCCAAGTTTACAGTAAACACAACTTAAAACCTGTCTTTTGAAACATGATGTCCCTCTATCATCAGAGCACAGAGAGAGAGGAATGTGGCAAGGAGCAGAGATGAATTTGGTGAAACTGGTATTACTATTCTTCTCATGGTTCTTGTGGACAGCTCAAATCTACTTGTCTTGTTTATAGCTTTTTATAGCATTCTTAAATGCTAATTTGAGATGCAAAACGTACCTCTGTTCCTCCATCTTTGAAGGTGTCACTGTATGTACTGTCAGGAGTACTACGCTGGTCATCTTTGAGATAATTTGTGTGAGGTGCAATGTTGGACACTTCGTATGGTTCAAAGATAACCCCTCGGTGCTCCTCATTTTCTCCCCTTGCATAGTGTGCTTGTGGGGTCATAAACACAGGGGTGAACTCTTCTGCTTTTACCACAGTCACTCCAGTCCCTGTAATCGGCGTTGAGCTCCCAGATACATTTGCGTTGTATTCCCTTTTGGATGACTCCAAAGGATCTTGGTTTAAGGAAAGGTTAACAGGCACTGTCTTCAGGACTTGCACACGGTTCTCACCTCCACTCAAATTACTCTGAGCTTCAGTTGTATTAAGACAATTTCTGTGAGACAAAAACAAAACATGGTATGAACTGCCCTGATAGAGCAAATCTCTTCTTTAAATAACTCAGTGTCTTAGATGGCAGGAAAGGAGGTCTGTGTGTTTACAATTCTGATAARCCATTGCCATAACAAGCAGTACATTAACAAATATTAGGCAAAAGACATTTGATTTGCCCTAAAAGATATGACATAGTATGACAAACCTCTGGATATTCAGGATAACTTTTATTATTTGGATGCAAAGTCAATTCACTAGTGCCTTCGGCACAAAATAAGCATGAAGAGTAACATGAAGTAYGGATTACTGACAATAGAGTAAATCTCCATGTGAATTAGATAGGAGGAACAGTAAAATTCCTATGCTGATGCAAGCTTCTTCAGGTAGTTGATGGCTCACCACTATTTGTGCACCTCTGGTGCCAGAGTACTTCTGAAAGAACGTACCATGGAATCCCACTGTATCCGAGCCGATCAGTAACTATAGCAGCTGTGAGGGAACTTCCAGCAGTGCTCCCATGTCTCTACCTCGGGCTGCTGCTGCAAAGTATCTGATTGTTATACCTACTAAAAGTTTTATAAAYGGACAATTTTATATCAGCGCAGCTACTATGAACATTCTGCTTTGTTTTCAGCCCAAGAAATCTGCTCTGACATTACAGTTCCTTTGTACCAGCTTTTCACTGGAGGACAGTTTTGCCAACCACACTCAACTGCGGCAATTTCTCTSCAGTTAGATAGAAGTAAAACTGTACCTCTAGGAAAAGTTTCAAATTCTCTGTCATGAAGCAGTGAATTTAAATACCAATAAAACTACTTAGTTAAACTTTTACCTCACACAGCTAGTAGAGACAGTATAGTGCTATCCTGAGCTAGCTATATTGAAATAAACCTTGTGTAGCTTGCCTGCGCTATAATTTTCCATGAACATAGCGTCCCCTTTACAAAAATGTAAAAACATAGCTCTTCTTATAGCAAATACACATTCCTGACCACAAATCTTAATAAAGACAGTGACTGTCAGCTTCTGCTGAATCTTCAAGTAACTTTTAGCCTACTGAGGAAAGCTGAAGGTGAGAGGAGTCAAATGAGTATGTCAATGAGGAGTCATTTGAGTATGTCAAATAAAACTGTACAAAGCAGGTTATTGAAGGCAAACTAGTTGTTTTTTGTTCTAGAAAAAGAAAATTGAAAGAAACAGTCAATAGTCGATTGTCAATGCGATCTATTATATCTAAACTATTATCAACAGCAGCAAAGAACAAAACAAAACATGGACAAATCTTGAAACTTTCTGCTTTTTGCTTTTAAGCAAATTTCATGTTTAATAATCCTGCTCAAATTTTTAATAAATTAAAAGTAAAAAGGAATAAAGTTTGAGTTTGCCTCCCAAAATAGTCCTCATTCTTTTATCTTTAGGAAGAAAACCATAAGCCCTCAGGCTATCATAGTTCTTTCAGTTCACAACTGATCAACATTGTTAGTATTTGAGTGTATAATTTTGAATAATACTGTACCTTTTATCTTGGTCTTCTTGATTATCACTCACTTTGTTAACAGACAACAGCCTTTTATCTCTGGGAACCTAAGAACAACACCAGGCATAGTCAGGTAAATGCAACTGTCAGATATTTGCAACTTCAGATTGGTCTAGTGTAACAATCAGAATATGTAATTAAATCAGTGTTGTCTGATTCACAGATGTCAGGAGTTGCTTTTCTTTGGGAGACTGATCATGAACACAAAGATAATTTGCAAAAGGAAAAATGTAGGGATTGCTTTCTCTTTCAGTTCTCAGATACACAAAAATCTGAAGCAAAGCACTCTTCTGTATGCTTTATCTTTAGAGTATAAGCTATGTCAAAATCCAAGCTTATATTCACAAACACACAAACACACACATTTTCACCAAATAATAAAAGATGTGAATGAAAGCACATTATTGCTTGGATGAATGCTGCATGGTGACCCTTTTAGCTCAGAGGGAAAAGAGTTTTCAGTTAAACCAAGAGCTCACTGAGAAAGCCCTCCACTGATGGAGCAGTCTGGAGGATGCAGAACTAGTGACCAGGACAAATTTGTAGCTCCTTCTCTTTACTAGCACAGGGACAAGTCAGGGACATGCTGGCAGGTCACCAGTCAACACTGACTTCTGCTTTACTGAGTGCATGAACAGCCATGAGAAGTAAAGATCGAGTCAAAGCTGGACCCTCAATAGACTGAAAACTCACAATGGAAGTGACTTAGAGCTGTTTCCTACATACCTGTTCCCTGAAACTGGCACAGATATGAAATCATCAAGGGCAAAGTTGCTGCTCTTTTTTTTGTTTGTTTTTTGTTTTTTTCTTGCTGAACCATCAATTTTGGAACTAACACTCCTAATCTATTTTTCAGAAAAGAAGCTATATACATGTCATCACAGCAGTTAACTGACAGGACTGCAGAGTAAGGATAGACCTAAGAATRGGCTAAATTTGTACTTATTATTTCTATATACTTTAAAGAAGGATTAGGAAACTTCTCAACTTAGGGAAAAAACAAWACTAAAGTGCACTTTGGTAGCCAAGGTTAACACCAGCTACTTCTCCAAGACAGTAGCAGAGTTAGAGTGCTAGCCAGAGCCTTTCCTTCTCTCAGGGTCCTCCTTCCTCTCTATTAAGTGCCCTGCTAACTAAGAAACTTCCTTCACATATTTTCAAAGTGGGATCCAAGCCACTATTCACACATGTTGATTTCCTTGTTAAGATCACATATTTACCCTTGAAGGAGGGCCAATGTTTAGGTAAATATCATTACAAGGAAAAGAGGAGAAGGGGGGAAAAAAAGAGTTCAGGTCAAACAATTCCTGTTGACTGGGAAAAATGCTTTAAAAATTACCTAGCATGTCAGAACAAATAAGCCAGGCAAAGAGCAATCTGAGAGTCTTGTGCGTTGGAAGTCCTCTTCTACACTGACACAGTACAACATCAAGACTGAGGTTATGTTTAACTTCCATTTTGAGCACATCATCAAGAGCTACCCTTTTCCCCCACTTCAAGTCAGAAATAGCTATTTCTGACTGCTGGTGACAGCTTGAGACTCGCACAGCTTAGTTGCAACTGTCTGAAACAAGGAACTGGACATGTCTCATGGAACATAGTTCTGAGGAGGAAAAGGAATGTTTTCTGTTCTTATAAAAACTTCAGCAGATTAATGAACTGCTACATGTAGTGCAAAGGTATTACTAAGACAGACAGCAATGCTCTAGATTCTTGTACCCATCCTGCATGTCACATAACTTCATGGACTCCAGTGTTGTGGTAACTCTGTCAAGAATCATAGAACCAGTAAGGTTTGAAGGGACCTCTGGAGATCATCTAGTCCAACCAAGAACAGGACMTTTCTTCTCTCTCCTCAGGAAAAGCCTGCCTCTACTGATAACAATACATAACAGCATGAACTGTTTCTTGAAATATAATCAGTAAAGAAAAGAAAATATTTAACTATGAGCCTCGTATATGGCATTTTGCCTATAACCCCCTCTCCTGAACACTCTTGTAATGACTGTAGTAGAGAAAAAAAAACTCTAAAAGAATTTATATCAATAAATATTAAAAGCAAAGGTTTTTAATTTTTAATTTCCATTCCTGCCACCTCCTCATGAATTATGAGGAGGTGCTGTCACTGCTCTGCTGACTTTCATAGAAGATCATCTGTCCAATTCAGGCACAGATAGCTTCAAGATTACTGAGGTACTTAAATGAAATAAACTATTTTATATTTCTCTACTTGGGAGATGACACTAGTACTTGTTTGCAGAGTATGAAAAGGTCAGCCAGCGTTTCAGAGTGGAGTGTCTGCATTACAGAGATGCACCCTACAGCATTCTCCTCTGATTTCAGCAGAAATCTCAGACRTAATCCCACTTAGACAGTATGAAATATATGAAAAAGCAAGCTGGTCTCAAAACTGTGGATAAAGCCCTGGGATTAAAACCTGACATAAACTCAAACTGTATGTCAGTGCTACCCCCAAAAACTAAATYAGGTGTCCAGCTCTGTTTCTGTCCCCCACCTTTCAATTAGACTGCAAACTGACCATGCAATTGCTTGATCTCACTATATGGGGTGTATACAGCCTAYTGCAATCCTAATACAAATAAAAATAACATGTGAAACTGCTAGGTGAAATATTGCAAATAAAGAGCAAGCTAAAACATGTGTGTAATGAACCAGAAAAGTAGAYCTATATGAACAAGGTCTCCTCTTTCCCATTTTTAAAGAATATTGCAGTATTGGAGTACAAAAAAAAAGGAAGGGGAATTATTTATCAAAGGCTCTTAGAAAAGAAGAATGTTATGTTGAAAAAGAAATCACAGTTGCCAATTTAACATGAGAATTCTCATTTTGTTTTATTCTTTCCAGAGCTAAATACATCAAAAGAGGCTCAAATAGGCTTACTAAAATGGAAAGCTTGCTTCATACAAGTGTCAGAGAGAAGACAGGATGTAGTGACTTCTGTCTTTGAAAACTGGCTCTTTTCATGCCTCTTAAGAGTGGGTCCCTGTCAGTGCAGTGGGGAGGAATAATGATGGAGTTACTTACTTTATAATAGTCATACAGTAAGCCAAGAGCAGCAGCACTGTCCTCATCACCATTTATGCTCATCATAGCCTTGGTAGCTGCTGTTAGGGGATTCTCCAGATATGACTTCCAGGCTTCATCTTCACTGGTGTAGGCTCGTCTGGTGTTGAATGAAGCGTCATTTGGCACTAAGGCCACAAGTCGCTTGTTACTACATAGACAGGAAGAATAAAATGGTGATCCAGAGGGATTATTTTATTTTTAATTCACAATACGTGTTAAAGAACACCATACAGCTGAATGATACATCAAGCAAGCATCTCTGTATTAAACTTGCTGTTATAAATATGTAGGTAGGTAATATAAATATTTAATGGGTATCTTTAGTACTTAACCAAAACATTTTTTTAGTATGTGTATATCTTGCAATAATAATTCAAATGCATTTTTATGTTGTTATACTAATAATACAATATAGCTATTGTAAATAATAGTATGTTTTGGCTAAATTTTGTTTAGCAGCTAAACATTTTTAAACTATTTGGAAATAAAAATTTAACCATATAAGAACAATTCAGCACTGATATTTTTCCTAGATGACAACTTGATTATAGAAAAAAAAATATATATAAAATCAGTTACAAGAAGACATAAACAATTGGTTAGCAATTTCTGATAGCTTTTCAATAACAAGGTACAAGCATTGGGTGGATGGAGCACGAGAAATCAGCACATCTGGGCTCAATTCCCACTTTGTCATTCACCACATACAGTTATAGACCCAAGGCAAAYAGAGGCCAGACCTGAGAAAGTGGGAGTTGCAGCAGAACAGCTTCCTCCAGCCCGAGAGAGGCAGAAACTGTCCAGTGCCCCAAGTATCRGGCAAGGGGCTGCTCTGC
Source organism: Rhea americana (assembly GCF_003343005.1). Taxonomy (NCBI): domain Eukaryota; kingdom Metazoa; phylum Chordata; class Aves; order Rheiformes; family Rheidae; genus Rhea; species Rhea americana. Next base: position 5,530,411 of record NW_028186601.1, read on the forward strand.
CATAGCTATGGCTGAAATTTCCAGTATAATGGAAATKCAAATGAATATTATAGTACCTGCTTTTTTAAAATGTTGGTAAACTCAYGGATAAAAGAGCTATGCAATAAAAAAAAGAAAAGTAGCATCCCTACAGCCCAAGTTAGTATGCAAACAGTTAAGCAGAGAAATAGCTGAAAGTGAGGTGTGCTTCCTACATRTTGCAAAAGCACTGTCAGATTTATGGGTCAAGTTACAAGGATCATGCTCATGCTTTTAATACATTACAGCTTAAAAACTGATCCATTTTAAGAAAACTACAAAGAAGGTAKAATTACTTAGAACTGAATGTACTGATATAACTGGCCAGACAAGCAGTTACTGCCTGCAWTTTCATATAACATTTTTTGCTACATAAAAAATGATCATAATTCAGTCTCTTCTTTTTGTTCTCCCCTAACTAAGTGGTCCCAGTTCCATTGACCTCACGTAGCAAACTTTAGCTGTAACAAAAAGAGTTTTTGCTCATTCAAGCACTATATGCCTGAGTCTTATATTTGATTTGGGAAACGGATTTCTGGGAATGTATCTTCTCTATAGCTTTCAGTCTACAGGGAACTGGCATGCTCAGACTCCACACTGAACTTCAGTGCTGCTTGAATGCAGTCTGTAAAGTGCATTTTGTGTTGTGTAAGGAAGAGGAGGGGGGTGGAGATTATCATCTCTATGGTACATAGATTATTTTGTTTTTCATTAAATAAAGTAACTCATAAACAGTGCTATCTGGTACATGGAGCAGAGTTTTATGAACTCAGGGGAGGGGGGAGTATTTATTAGCTTCATATCACAAAATACACCCAATGATTACAGATCAGAYATTTTCCTTTCTTCTAAATAATCTGGATTTTTAGAAGCTTCCTTTCAGTTTCTGAATGCCTTTCTCCTTGGCTTTTGCTGTCTCTTCTTAAGATTTCTGCCCTCCTCCTTTCCACGTACATATTTGTGTTGTTACAGCTCTCCTCTAGCAAACAAAAGCTGAAGCCTGTATTAGGAACACAAGACGCAGAGCTCGACTAGGTCTGCTTTCCTTTTCAATGCTTTATTGTTAGCGACTCCGATCAGCTGTGCAGCAGCCCCGCTGCTCGTGCCAGAGGGAGCCGCAGGCCTGGCGGGTCTGGGGCGGCCGAGGCTCCCGGCCAGGCAGGGATTCTCCTTGCCTCCACAAAGCTCTCCTTCAGCTCAGCCTCTGGGGTTTGCCTGCACGGGCTGCTGCCCACCGCAAAGCACAAAACAGCACTCACTCGCCTTCCTGGGGCAATCTGTGCTTACAATCAATAACTGTCTTTTATTACTTGGAGCGCTCATATCCATGTGATAGTCATAACCGATTTATGAGCACTACAAGCAGGCTGCAAGCTGCCCTTTAAAAGCACCTTTTAACAGTCGCTCGGTGCTCMCCTGCAGCAATGCTAGAGGAAAGGAGTCAATACGTCCTGCTTTAACATGGTAAAGACAATCTTATAGCGATAAGAAGAGAGGGCTGTCCTTGAGGGGTGCCGTAAAGGATGGTTTGGGGAAGAGTTGAAGCGAAGGGGATGAACGCTGTAGGACAACCAGCGAGTAAGTGAAGAGCCGGGCAGCTGGGAAGCCATGGGTGCAGGGACCCAGAGCCTCCCCAGCGCCTCCKTGCAATGCCTGTTCTCTAAAAGCCAAGTTTTCACATTTAAAAACTAAGTATTCCTCTTCTCTGGCTACAGAGATAGTCTGCAACATAATCAACTGACACACTCATTGTGTTTACTCTGCAAACAGACTGAAACAATAGCACGAAGAAAAATAAAAAACTTCCTCTTCACCCCCATCCCTGTAATCAGCTCTGTGGGAGGTTAATGGTCAGACCTAATTATCATGATTTAACATAGTCAATCATTTCAAAGATTATATCCAAAGCAGTCAGCCAAAACAACTGTGCTTGCTTTAAGAAAACTGCTCTTTTAATTAAGGTCGTTTGGATGGGAGGGAGGGTTTCCCTTAGAAAAGCAGCTCGGGTGTGCACATGGCACTCCCCCTCCTTTTCCATTACTTCTGAACCTCCCGGACAATTCCTGCCAAATGTGACAGAGGGGCAGCAGCCCCGAAGATGTGAAGTCTCCCCCCCGCCCAGCTGCAGCRAGAGGAGACAAATACATTATGCCTAAAGTACACAAAGAAAAACCGTTCTTCTGAGTGCAGATCCTGCATGGGCACATTCCCTTCACGCTCCCCCGAGCGCCCTTCTATACACGTGGGCACCCACAGCAATTGCAGCTGTGTAACTTATGACAGCCAGCAACTGTTCAGAGAAGGGTTATATTGGTGGCATCCTGACAAATTGTGACAGCTATCAGATAGCCGAGTCTGCATGAGAGCCATTCTGAACGCTCGACGTGTGAGAAAAGCCTCAGCTGGAGCCTGCACTTGCCACCACATCTAAAACTCCAATTAAAAGCTACAAATCCATCAGCGACCAACCTCCTTCTGTTCCCACCCATGGGAGGGGGGAGCTCCCTTAGGGAGGGAAGATCGAAAGTGGAAGACTGTCATTCAACCTGGCTCGCAAGCATGGAATCGCAGCAAAACTCTTCTGCAGCCTGAGGCGTAGCTTCTAAAATAGACTGCAGTGAAGAACAAGCCCAACAGGGATTTTGCCCATTCCTTACGTGGGCTATAGCCCATGTCTGCGCTCTCGTCAGGATGTGTGCTAGCAGGAATAAAGCTAAGAGGGGCATGCTTATGTACACCAAAATCACTCCATTATTTCAGCACGGAGATGCACCTTAAAGATTGAGGATACTTGGGGCATAAAAGGTGCAAATTCCCTTTCAAGCAATCAGTTAAGTTCCTAATGACTGCCAAATACTTCTCAGTTGTTTTATGTTAAACAGTGATAGRTGGTTAGGTATCTTATCCTATAGGTGTGTAAAGATGAAGCTATGTTCTCAGGTACATTAACTTAAGAGCTAGATTTTCCCCAACACTTGAGCATTTATGTCAAGACTAAACTTAGGATGACCTTTTGTTTTGCAAAATCTTCTTTCCCAAACTGTTCAGTACATATTTTCTTGTTTGTACCAGCCTTACATGATTTGTGGTCTTTGCTCTTAAGAAAGGGAATAGGTCAGATTTACAGACTGATAYCAGTTAATGGTGATTTGGCATCTGGTACAATGATATTTTTGAGCTTAAGATGAAAGTTATGGAATTTTATAAAACTGGATATTGTAAGAGTAGTGTAGAAATAAAGATATCTAAAACTCTGGTGCTCCATTTGTCTCATTTCAGTTACTGCAATACAACATAAGGATGACAGCCATATTGTACAGGACTCACTTTACCATCCTAAATCAATAAATAATTGAAGYGATGTGCTGGTGTTTCAAGTCCTTCCGATTTGAGATAATGAGTTTTCAACATCCACCACTTGGGGCTATAAAATCCCACAAACAGCCACATTCTCACATGATTTGATACAACTTACAAATTAACTTATATATAATCTTGAATATCCACTAATACATTCACAAACAATGGTGAAAGAAGGCAGCTTTGTGATTGGAGTTTGCTTTTTATTTAGGAAGATTTCCTGAACCTCCTCCCACCTGTCCATCTCTTTCAGCCAGTTTTGGTGTGCATGAGTCTTCTGTTGGATTTGAAAAGCTCGTGCCAYCCTCAGTCTCTTTGCGAAATCTGCCACTGAATGAAAAGTACCGGGATGCAGCTATACTGGTGGAATCCAAGTAAAACCCACTGATTTAACATGAGGACCACAAACACCCAAAACAAGAAGYCATTCATCTAGGCATGAATCAAACCACAGAGTTTGATGCATCCCTCCCTCCCTGCCTACTGAAAATTACTAGTGCAATACAAGGTCCCCAAATATGCTGACATGTGAAAACATCCTTAACATGAATACATGGATGTACCCAGATACAATACAGCYGGGAAACTGCAGTTATCCTACCCTCCTCCATCACATGCTCAATATAACATGCTATGCCATTGGGTGCTAGCAGAGAAGAAATTCACTCCTTGTCCCTCAACTTTCATCTTGTCCAGGAAATCTACCCCAAAACACGGAACAGATTGCTCAAAGTGCGAAGCTGAGCACTAAGCCCAAACATTTTCTGAAGTATGACTGCTTGTTTAGACAATGCATTTGTTCTTTTAACAAACTTTAAAGAAAAAAAATGTAAAAATGTAGTGCTCCCTGCACCTTACCACAGAATTCTTCATYCCCTGGGAGACAGTAGCACTGGAAAACAGGACTTCTCCTTCCCAGCACGGCCATGTGCTGGGTAGGGACACAAGGGGCAATGTGTGTTAGGCAGCAGGAGAATGTGAGGATTCCCAGTTCCCAGGTTACAGCCCAGGCCTGACCCTGCCTCCCCTGCCTTGTCTTAGCCAGCCAGACAAGAGCAGCAAGCACAGATACTTAKTATCCTCTATGGAAACACAGCTTGGCTAAACACTGAAGACCTGGATTGCAGACCTTTTTCACAGTGAACTGTGCAAACTCTTCATTGATTCATCTTTAAACTGTTGTTCCAGGAGAGGAGATATGAGGCTTTGGTCCACACTACTATTACAAAGCACACAGATACATCCACATTAGTCAAATAACTGGAAAAGGCAAGAGAGACCTGTGTTGTTTTGGCTCCCATCCCAGCACATCATGGCTATAGAACACTTTTATCATAAACTCCTCTTTTGTTGGATGATACAAAGGTGCACAGATGACACAGGGCACCTGTCTCCAACTTGGAAACCTAASGTGAAACACAAATTTTAGAGATGCTAGCCAAAGAAGCTACTTTTATGTTACCATGTAGAGACACACCATGTCACATTCTGGGATTCTGCTCCCTTAATTGTACAGATCCCAGAATGGCTGAAGTATGCTGTGATTTAGTGTGCATTGGGAAGAAAACAGGTTTGACATTAGAGGGCAGAGGGTGACCATTTACAAATGWGTGGTTCAATAGTTCTAAAACCCTTTTTAACAGTTTAGTTTTCACTCAGACAATTCTCTGTACAGCTATACAGCTTCTATGAAACAAGTTTAAAACAAATATTCATACATACAGCATCATTTGTAAAACAAATAGTGGGAACTCACAGGCACAAATTAAACTACTATGCTCATTTAAAAAGCAGTTGAAGGACAGATCCCATAGAAGCTGGATAAGTTTAACAAAATTTGAATTCTAGATCTTCACTGCCTGTCTATGCTCATCATACCAAGAACCGTACATCAAAACTAGTCTTAATTCTCCCTGTGCTTGAAAGCATCTTGGATTAAAGATTCTAAGGTTAGCCCAAATCTGCCTTCAACATATTGCTTTGCCAGATTAAAAGAAAATAATACGTGGTTGTCTCACAGCATGTTTTATTTTTTTTTCCTTAAATAAAGTTTAGACTCCTCAGAATTTCCCCAACTTACAATTGAAAAAATCAGTAAAATCACTGTTTCAATTACAGAATAGTGTTAAGACTACAAAAGAGTATAAATATTTAACCAACAGGAAAATAACGGCTCTTGTGTCTTGGTATTTTATCTTTCATAGCCCAGAATTCCATCTTCCCCAGGAGCATGAAGAGGTCTCCAAAATGCACTTAGTCTAAGCCACACAAATGACTGGAGAGTAAAGTGAAATCAAAGCATTTAGACCACCAAGAAACCAGAAGATAAGATGTCATTTGGCCAAACCAGCAATCCATACTAGGAATCCAATACTCACATGAAAGTGTGAGTATTGGCCCAACCAGCAATCCAAACTCACATGAAAGAAGTAATTTTGCCTACTAATGAATGCAGGTTTGGGACTCTTGCAAATTTGGGGCAATTATTCTTTTTGAGTGCTAAGACAAATCTGAACAAGATCAGACATGTTAAACTAAATTATTTTACTTTCACAAAACAGTCTAAGAGGAAGTAAATTATACTGAGAGCAAAAACACTGAATAGTAAAACAGACTACTTAGAAAATTAGATGCCTACTAGAAGTTTTATTTCACTCAGAACCAAAATAACTTGAACGTGTAATAATGATTATAAAGATTAAAATAAATAGGTGATTCATTAACCTTGACAAAAAATATATTAAGTATGTCAAAGCRGAATTACAAAAAAAGATTAAATACACACAGTAAATGCCTACTGAAGACTATCTCAAGTAGTCAATTGCTCATCTTGAGACAGACTTTTTATACCTATGATTTCAGAGACTGCTTTGTTTGACTTTAATTAAAACTAATTTCTGTCAGACAATCATTTATATTAATATACTGAGTAGCCTGCTCTTTTTCACACTTTTACTAAGCAAAGAACAGTCTCAAAAGAGGCAGATTTCAGYGTATTTGTAAAACAAAAATAAAAAACAAACAAAAACCAACACTGTGACATCTTTAAAAATGAGATATTCTGGAGCTCGCAATATATCTGCAAAGGCTAACAGCATTGATAAGCATTAGCAGTAATCACAGCTGCTGCGGATGAGGCCACAGTGTTTCACCCAGAAGCATACTTGTGGCATGCATAGCACACAAGCTTGTTTTAGCTGGCAGGAGACTTCAAAGTTAAAAGCAGCTCATGACAGAGCTTCCTGAACCTGCTGCAGTTTAACCTGACCCTCGCCCCCGCAGCCCTTGCTCATTCATTACTCCCCAGAAAGTTAATGGAGATGTAACGGTTACTGCACTGATAGCAAAGACTGCTGTTCTTTGCAGAATGTGAAACCTTTTCCACAGTCAGAAGGAAAACACAAATTCGACTGAACAGTCCTGGAGGGGTCAACATTTTCCACAATATTAAAAATGGCACAGGAAACCAAAGATATAATAAATCTATGGGTAGATGTAAACTTTAACATTAGGTTCATATTCTCCAGTTAGAAGTATGTAACAACACTAAACTTCTCYGCAGTGTACACACACTTAATATAGTTTCATTAGTTAAATATTTCATAAGTAACAACTCTTTTCTTTATGACAGTGTCCCAGAATGGGAGCTCTACTGGCTGCTTCATAATCACAGGAGAAATACTATATTTCAGGAAAATATCAATAGTCTGCAGTGAATTAGCATTTCTGAAAAAGACAACAAATGCCAACCAATGCACTACCATTTCCCCTTCACATGCCTCCGCCAAGACAAGAATAGTGTCTCTACTGATCCTTCCGCAGGGAAGGGGTTATGTGATCACTACAATCAAGTAAGTGACCTGGGAAAATTTCCTCCCTCCTCTTCTGCTTTGATCTTTGGCCTGCTTTCAGACTCCACTGTTAGAGAGACATCAGTGCTACAGCAAGATGTGATGGTTTGATACCCGTAATTCCTCTCAGGTAAGTCTGTGGTTGCAAGTGCTCTGAGGTACAGCACATTGACTTCCACCTCCCTCGTACGGAGATGGACGTTTTCTGGGGAATATCCAAAACAACCAGTTGGACATTTGAGAAGTTCAAGCACTGAACATCACTAGTTCCTCTGTTTCTCCATCCATTCCTGGACRAGTAACATACTGGAAAATTCAGTTTAATGGATACCCTAAACTGAACAATCAGCAATGTGGGGAAAAAAAGAACTGTGCAGTATGTGGCCTAATTGCCACTGATCATCAGCTGATGAGGAATATATTTGGCCCTCAAAWAATTAAGTAAAATTCACAGAATCACACTGCTAGCCATAAATACTTCTGTTGTTWTACTACTGGATGCTTAATTTAAATATTATGGAGACAGCAACTACATTTACATAGTGAGGGAGAAATATGAAACCAGGGCAAAATTATCCTGTGAAGAGTCCAAGAGAGACTTCAGCCACAGACACCACCAAGCTGGAGTCCACACTGAGAGGGGAACAGGTCTGAACCTATTCCCACCTCCAGACTTGCTCTCCATTCACTTATTTACCCACAAGCACATGCTCAGGTGTGGGCCCAGGCTACCCTCAAATCCTCCTTAATGTGGTCAGTCTGAGCATGCCCCAGCCCCATCTACCTGGTGTCCTRAGTAGCTCTTACACGTCCCAGAGGTGTCTGGGCCTCACCAGTATGGCTCATGGTCAGTAATGTGGCTGGTCAGCTACCATGAGAGCCACAGGGATCAGCATGCTCAGGCCTGTTCCCGAGCCTGCTCTGCATGCAACTTCAGCCMCAGCCCCCAGCCCAGCCTTCATGACTTTAGGCAACACTGAGAGCAGAGGGGACATATACTTGTGGCATTTACCAGGCAGGTCACACRGGTTGCACAATTGCTGCTCCGCATTCACAGGAGCGGTGACAGTCTCAAAAACCCTGTTAAGTCCCGTAAGTACCAAAGCCATAAAGTACTGAGCTTTACTAATGCATGAGACCCATTAATCGGGAGTTCTACAAGCGATACATAAATTACTTCTATATGTTACAGCAGAACAAAACTTTACAGTTTATAAATGTCAAAGTGAAGCTAGAAACCCTTACATCCTGCAGAGGGCAAGACCTCCCCCTCCCTGCCCTATGCCCCCTGGCAACTATTGCATCCCGAAGATCCCTTCATGATGGCTCTGGGAATGGGATGATAACAGGAGCAGCTACAGCCCCAGTTGAACTATGGTGCTTTGAAACATTCATTAAAAAAAAAGCAGACACACGAGTTTCYGCAGAACCTCTAGTTTAAGCAGTTGTGCCTCTAGCCATTGGTTGCACCCCCTCTACTGCACTAGAACGTTGTGATATGTGATGAACCCAAATTGATGAAAAATATACACTAAAAATAACCTCCAAGGGGAGACCGGGCTAGCCCAAAACTCCTCTGACCCAGTTCTCTAGCAGCACAAACAGCTCTATTGACACAACTTGGGGGGAGGAATGGAAGCAGGAACAAGTGGTCACAGCCTGCTGAAGTCGGTACTACACCTGAAAAATGCATGTGAAATCATGCCTTATCTCTTCTGACTGATAGCAATTTGTGGAAGAAAGCAGGCAAGACTGATCTTAAGCAGAAGAACTAAAGACAGTGAGATATGCACAGTATCTTAGGGATAATCTCCCATTCCAAGCCCCGATCCAGTTAGAATTAGAATCAAACGACTTATTCTTTAGCATTTTCCCCTGACTGACCACCTTCCTCCCTTAAAGAGGAGGGTGCAGGTAGCACTGGGAACTTGCTACCCAGCTCCTTCTTTCCTACAGAGGGACCTTGCATACCAGGCAGCACTGAGAASTGAGGCACACTGTTGTCACTGCAGAGCACCAGTCAAATCCCAGTACAGGATGAGCAGAGGAGATAGTTTTCCATGTTTTCTACACCCCCCTGCTGCTACCTCCTCTGCATCAGCAGAGAACTTGCCTGGAACGAACCCCACAAAAATATGTCCAAAGACACTGACAAATTAACTGACCTCGAAATAATGAGCTTCCCTACCCCGTCTTGCCCGTAGGGGAGATTTGTTTTGAAGTAAAGAAAAGGCCATGTGGAGGAGAATAATGTACTACTCTCTGGATTAGGTTTTAATTGAATATAGTTAGAACCTAAGGAAAAAAAAATCCCAGGTAAACTCACCCCTAATCTGATTTCTCATTCCAACTGGTCATCTTTCTTGAAGACAAACATATTTGTCTCCTCAGGTCACAACTGTCTATGGAAGCCAGGGGATTTCATTACTTTTGATTTCCTCTTCAAGCTTTAGGCCACCACCTATCAATTTTCTAAGCACTTCTAACTAGGAACAGATCACAGGCATACTTCAGCAGGCCGTTACTTTGCGGTATATGCTCTACAAGGCTCTAGGTGCTCTTACRTTCCTCATAGCAGTAACATTAGGGCTACACAGAGCAAGGAACAAAGAGCATTAATCCATTCCCACCATACTGCTACTACTGGAAAAGATGGATATTTTAGTAACATCCTAGACCCAGCAGAGGAGCACCATAGCCCTAAGTTTCCAGTCATGCACACAAGTTAGGCTTCTACTGCACTGCTTTTCTGCTTCAGAGCTGACTGAGGTACAGAGTTGCTCTTTTTTCCCCCAATTTCCCTGTCGTTTCCATTAACTGTGCTTGATCTCCTGCAGCCTAGTTTCCGACGGATTTTTAACGAAAATAGTGGCAACTACACTTGTCCAGGAGAATAACTTAAGAGCCTCTTTCACCTTCTTACGGTTCTGAAACTGCCCGTTGCTTTCGGACACACCTCTTGTCCCCGAGCTCTTTTGCAGTTCATCTGGTTCCCCTCCTAATTCAATGACTGCTCTTTCAGCTGCTCCTCCCCCCTGCCTCAACAGGGCCCAGGGCTCTGTCCTTACTCTCCTCCTTGCATTTAAATCGTTTACTGCTCTTATCTGGCCCCTGAAGGCATTAGTTCCCATTCCCACTCAGATGAACTCCCAAACTCCTCTTTGTTCCCAACTCCGACCGTAATCACTTTAATTTCACTTCAGTAACTGCCTTTACACTATCCCACTGTCAGCTCATGTTTGAAAAGGCCAGGCTAAAATTTGTTATCTTTCTCCTCTGGACTGTCCCTTCTTTTCCCTATCAGAGCAGCCAACCCTGCTGTTCTCTTTTGTCAGATAATCTCTTTCTTTCACTCCTCGACCGGCAGGCTGTCACCAGGCCTTCCTGTCCTCTCTCAGGTCAACATCTCCAACATCGGCCTCCTCCTCGCTACCTCCTTTGCCACCGAGGCGTAGCCGCGGCGGGAACACAACAAAAACGGCTCGTGTGCGAGCAGCGGCGGGCGCAGCCGAGGCCTCAGCAGCCACTGCGGCTCCCGCCTACGGCCAGCGAACGAGCAAGACCGAGCAGCCGCCTGGTGCCCGCCCTGCTGCYGCCGCCGCCCGCCGGCCCGGCCCGGCCCGGCCCGGCTTCGTCCAGCCGCACCGCGGCGGGAGGCGCGGGGCGAGGGGGCGGAAAGAAACAAAACACACACACACAAAGAGCAACTTTTCTGGCCGAGCATCACGGAGCGCTGATTCAATCCGAAATATCCTG
>NW_028186601.1:5541888-5542860 GCF_003343005.1 Rhea americana
GCCTGCGGCAGCCCGCTCGCGTCCCGGCCGTGCTGTCCCGTCGGCGCCGGGCCGGGCCGGGCCGGGCGAGGAAGATGGCCGTGTCTGAGCCGATATAAAAGCTCTTTGTTGCGCTAACACAAAAGCCAAGGGGCGCTTTTCGTCCGGGGCCTTCGGCGAGCGGGCGCCGCTCCTCTCTTGCCGGGCGAGAACTCGCTTCCCTCCCCAACTCCCAGGAAAGAGTCCCTCGAAGTGAGGGGGGAAACAGAAATCTGAACTAAAAGGGAAATTAGAAAAAGGGGGGAAAAGGAAAAAAAAAGGCCCAGACCCCCACAACCAGATCAAAAGCGAGAGGGGGAACGTTAAGCTGCAGCTTTGTCTTGGGGAGCTCTGGGAGTTGCTCTGCCTCCTCGGTCTAGTGTCTTTTTATCAAGGGAGAAACATAATCCCAGCAGGTCCGCATCCACCACCAGAGAGGGGAGGAAAAAAAAAAAACACAACAAACCAGTCGGGCCGATCAGCCCCAGAGCAGCAGGAGCAGCAGCATGTCTGTGATCACTTACTTGTCCGTCTCTTGTGACATGTTTGATCCAATGAACTCTCTCCCCTTTTCCTGGTGCCTCAGTCTCTCTGGTGAAACTGGACTTTCAAGTCTGTGCAGGTGAAGGTGTGTGTGAACGCCCGGGACGGCAGAACCAGAGCTACTGGTAATTCTGCTTTCCTTCCCCCCCTCTCCCGGCTCCCGCAGCCAGCCGCGAAGGTAGGACAGGTAGAGCCCCCTCCCCCTCGCATGTGGGGAGCGGCGCGGCAGGGCACGGCGCGGCGCGGCGCGGAGAGCGGCCGGGCCGGGCGCGCACAGGTAACTTTCCGAGCGGCGCTGGATTCTTTCACTAAAGGACCCGAGCCAGAGGGGCGAGCCGCGCGCTGATTGGGCGGCGCGCGGCCCAGGTGAGCTGCCATTGGAAGAGGCGCGCACAGGTAAGGCCGCCGCCG